>NC_039256.1:33613298-33671832 GCF_003368295.1 Carassius auratus | reverse complement strand
TCTCAAAAAAAAAAAAAAAAAAACATTATGATAATGTTGAAACCAGCGGAGTCGATTTTTTTCAAGTTTCTTTGATCAATAGAAAGTTCAGGAAGAACAGCATTTAATTTGAAATAGAAATCTTTTGAAAAAATATTTCTTTATCATCACTTTGATCAAATTCAAAGTGAAGTGAAGTGACACAGCCAAGTATGGTGACCATAATCAGAATTTGTGCTCTGCATTTAACGCATCCAAAGTGCACACACAGTGAACACACACACACCACACAACACACACAAACACACAGTGAACACACACCCGGAGCAGCGGTGCCCGGGAAGCAGTGGTGTTGCTGGCCTTAGACTCCCAACCCACAAAAGAGTCCTTAAATATACGTGTTAATTTCTATAATTTTTTTCCCAAAAAACAATTATATATTGACGCTAAGCTTTTGAATGATATAGTGTATCATGTTGCAAAAGCTTTTTATTTCACATAAATGCTGATCTTTGGATCCTATATTTATCAAAGAATACTGAATTTTTTTTAATGATGTTTTAAATATTGATAATCAGCAAATCAGCATATTATGATTTCTGAAAGGATGTGACACTGAAGACAGGAGTAAAAATGCTGAAAATACAACTTTGATCGCACAAAATAAGCTTACATTTTAAAATATATTCAAATAGGGAAAAAGTTATTTAAATATACAAATATTGTCACAATATTACTGTTTTTGCTGTACTTTGGATCAAAATAAATGCAGGCTTGGTGAGCAGTAAGAGACTTCTTAAAAACAAAATATCTTACAGTTCAAAAACTGTTGATTGGTAGGCTATATAGATTACAGAAATGTTATATATATATATATATATATATATATATATATATATATATATAATTATATATATATATATATATATATAAATAATCTCTGTCCCCCTCACTTCTGAAAAGATACGACCCTGCTTCATAATGATTCAGTGTTTTATTTTTGTCGTTGCATTGTTAATTAAGTATAACAAATATTATTTAGCTATTTATTGTAGGCCTATTTTATGTTTTATTTAGCCCATATTATATTTATACAGTATTGTTCAAATAAATAGCAGTTACAATGTGACTAACCAGAATAATCAAGGTTTTTCGTATATTTTTTATTGCTACGTGGCAAACAAGTTACCAGTAGGTTCAGTAGATTCTCAGAAAACAAACAAGACCCAGCATTCATGATATGCACACTCTTAAGGCTGTGCAATTGGGCAATTAGTTTGAATTAGTTGAAAGGGGTGTGTTCAAAAAAATAGCAGTGTGCATTCAATCACTGAGGTCATCAATTTTGTGAAGAAACAGGTGTGAATCAGGTGGCCCCTATTTAAGGATGAAGCCAACACTTGTTGAACATGCATTTGAAAGCTGAGGAAAATGGGTCGTTCAAGACATTGTTCAGAAGAACAGCGTACTTTGATTAAAAAGTTGATTAGAGAGGGGAAAACCTATAAAGAGGTGCAAAAAAATGATAGGCTGTTCAGCTAAAATGATCTCCAATGCCTTAAAATGGAGAGCAAAACCAGAGAGACGTGGAAGAAAACGGAAGACAACCATCAAAATGGATAGAAGAATAACCAGAATGGCAAAGGCTCAGCCAATGATCACCTCCAGGATGATCAAAGACAGTCTGGAGTTACCTGTAAGTACTGTGACAGTTAGAAGACGTCTGTGTGAAGCTAATCTATTTTCAAGAATCCCCCGCAAAGTCCCTCTGTTAAAAAAAAAGGCATGTGCAGAAGAGGTTACAATTTGCCAAAGAACACATCAACTGGCCTAAAGAGAAATGGAGGAACATTTTGTGGACTGATGAGAGTAAAATTGTTCTTTTTGGGTCCAAGGGCCACAGGCAGTTTGTGAGATGACCCCCAAACTCTGAATTCAAGCCACAGTACACAGTGAAGACAGTGAAGCATGGAGGTGCAAGCATCATGATATGGGCATGTTTCTCCTACTATGGTGTTGGGCCTATTTATCGCATACCAGGGATCATGGATCAGTTTGCATATGTTAAAATACTTGAAGAGGTCATGTTGCCCTATGCTGAAGAGGACATGCCCTTGAAATGGTTGTTTCAACAAGACAATGACCCAAAACACACTAGTAAACGGGCAAAGTCTTGGTTCCAAACCAACAAAATTAATGTTATGGCAGTGGCCAGCCCAATCTCCAGACCTTAATCCAATTGAGAACTTGTGGGGTGATATCAAAAATGCTGTTTCTGAAGCAAAACCAAGAAATGTGAATGAATTGTGGAATGTTGTTAAAGAATCATGGAGTGGAATAACAGCTGAGAGGTGCCACAAAGTTGGTTGACTCCATGCCACACAGATGTCAAGCAGTTTTAAAAAACTGTGGTCATACAACTAAATATTAGTTTAGTGATTCACAGGATTGCTAAATCCCAGAAAAAAAATGTTTGTACAAAATAGTTTTGAGTTTGTACAGTCAAAGGTAGACACTGCTATTTTTTTGAACACACCCCTTTCAACTAATTGCCCAATTGCACAGCCTTAAGAGCGTGCATATCATGAATGCTGGGTCTTGTTTGTTTTCTGACAATCTACTGAACCTACTGGTAACTTGTTTGCCACGTAGCAATAAAAAATATACTAAAAACCTTGATTATTCTGGTTAGTCACATTGTACTGCTATTATTTTGAACAATACTGTATTATTATTTTCTGTCCTGTTATGTTGTTTAGGCTATCTCTTCTGGACCGGGTTTCCCGATAACAATGTAGCCTAGCCTATCTTAGCTCTTAAAAGCGCTTTCTACGTGCAAGTTTATGAACGTTAGCCGCAATTCCTCGCGTGTTTCCCAAAAATGTAGGCTACTGAACTCGTAGAACGCGAGAACAGGCTTCTACTGTGTTCTACTTGAGTCGCTGTCCATTCGCAAAGTTCTGAACTTGGCTATACTAACCTTATATGGAATCGTATTCTGAACGTTTAGCCGAACAATCGTCATCTGTTGTGTTTTAGGAATCAAGACAGGTAAAAAAAAAAAAAAAAAATGGCATTCTATATAGATAGATCATTGGAGCTAACTGACTCTTGCCGTATCCGGTCGGCAAAACAGCAAATTTCAGCGCTGTCTTCTGTTCCTCTTTTAGATAAAAACTCAAGTCTAAATCGTTCATTGTCATCTAGATCTTTCAGATTTAGGTCTGGATTACCATGCTATTGCGTCCCCCGCCCGCCGATGATCCAATGCCCCTCTAGTAGATCTGCTCTGACGCAGACTCTGATCTTCAAGGTGTCTAGTATTAATATATTTGTTCACATATATTGAGTTTTGTTGAGTGTGGTCACAGAATGAGGAAACATGCTGACGGCGAATTTAGGTATACGCTTTATGACTGCAGAAATACGTTATTTCAGTACACACATTATCCCCCGGTCACAACTGCGATTGTACATAAAACTGTTTTTATTTAGTTTTGCTCAGAATACATGTCAGATGGAAACATTGTGCTTTATGATGGAGGTTGTAGATTAATTCACTATATTTGAAAGACTTTGAGCTGCAGTTCAATTAAAGACATGAAAGCATCCATGATGAAGTCTCTCATACAGTTTAAGTGAATGTATATATTAATCAGTAGGCTATGTATTGTATTAAATACTGGATGAATTATTATTGTATGATTGTAATAGTCTATAGATAGAGTGAGTCAATCTCGAATTGTAAACACTTTAGCTCCTATGTCCACATGTATAATTTCTCAATCATCCTGAAGATCATCAAGAAACATCAGTGAAGGACTGACCTCTGCCCCCTGCTGGACAAACACAGCATGTGTCTTTAATACAGGGTTTGTACAGCATTTTGAGAGACATTTAGGCACTTTTTAATGACAAAAATATTTTATACAACTATTTCCACCTCTTCAAATTTCTAAAAAAATGATCTAATTGAAATTTTATTATTATTATTATTATTTTTTTTTACATTTATGTGAAATTTATCAAAGGCATCAAATTACCACTTTAACCAGCAGGTGGCAGCAGAGGAGCTCATAATGGCTTAAGTCATTCACTTCCATTTTTTTGTTATATTTTGACATTATGAAAGAACTATTACAAAATATCAGTTCATCAAGAAACAACATTTTGTCGATGTTTTGCTCTGTTTTTGTGTATGATGTAAGAAAGGTCATGAAGTGCTTTGAAAAACACAAACTTCTCAGTTTGCGACTGAATCACACATAAAGGAAGAGTTTATAATCTCAGTTTATAATCACAGTTAAGAGTCAGTTTCATATAATACTGTATAAGAATAATGCTACATATAATAGTAGAATATGTTCATTTTCTTTATTATTATTATTTTATTTTTGCAAGTTACTGTTAATTAAAGTGCATTTTGAATGCTCCCCAACAAAAGCTCAGTGCTTTACTGTCAATTGTGCATTACCAAGAAATAAACGTGTAATATTACTAGAAACTGCACTATTACAGTGAATTCAGTGTCACTGCAGTTCTACTGTGAGCCATGAGATGGCAGTATAGCACCAGGTGTGTGTGTGTGTGTGTGTGTGTGTGTGTGTGATGCATGGAAGGCTTCTGAATGCCATGTGAATTATGTGCTGCATATGCTTGTGTTTAATAATCATAAAGCGGGAATGGATTAGTGATTATTCTTTGAAGGGAGACATGAAAGAAACTAAAGTTAAAGTTGAACAAAACTCAGATCTGAGACTGTTGAGCTTCTGAAAGAGACGAGAGCTGGCTGTGTTTACTTGTGTGTGTGAATCTGTTCAGCTGAATCCAGAGGCTCGTCCTGGTAATCAGAGGAGAACAGTGTTAGATGAGATCATCAGAAGAGATTAGGAGGATCCTCCAAACATCTGCTGATAAACACACACACAGTCTGCTCAAATATTTGCTTTTCTCTTCCTTTATGTCCCACAATCCTCTCTGACATGATTGTGATGAAGAACAGACAGAAAGAGAGAGAGAGAGAGAGAGGGACGAACCTGCAGAGGAGCTTTAGAAATTCATCTGGACAGCAGCTGCAGGAAACACACACACACACACACACACATTATATTTCCTCTGAAAATAGATTTTTATTCCTGTGACTCTTTGTTCTGTAGATGTTTAGGTTTGTATGTCTGTTTTAGAAAGACACACAGAGCTGATAACCATTTCTTTGTCCTTTAAACCCAGGTTTGTGTGAAAACTATCTGAACTTTTGGCAGTTTCATCAAATCATGAGCCAAAAGCTCAAGCCAGGAAGATGTATCTGCAGCAAAGAGCATCTCTCTCTCTCTGTACACACACACACACACACACACACACACACAACACATGTAAATGCAAAGGACCTACAAAGGACTGTTTCCTCCAGAGATGTAATGCAAAATTGTGAGATATAAGCTCAGAATAACAACTTTTTTTTGGTTTGGCAAACAACAACAACAACAAAAAAGGATAATTCAAACATCTCACAATTCAGACTCCTCAGATTTGAATTAATATCTCATAACTCTTGACTTTTTTTTCTCATAATTGTATGAAAAAAGCTAAATTGTGAGATATAATAATATTAATAATACATTTGATCCATAAGATGCCTTTCTCAAACTCAAAGTGCTACAAAGTTCAGAACAAAACAACAAATCAATCTAAAAAAAAATCCCACAAGCTCTGAACTGTGAGAAACAAAGTCACAGTTACCCTTTTCTTGTTTCTTTTTTTTTTTTTTTTTTAGTTTTTGTTCGAAAAAAACTTCTATAGGTTTGCATCACAAAGCAGTGTAATAAACAGATTTTGTGAAGTTGTTGGAAAAATGAGGTTAACAGTTGTGGATAAAAACTGTACAATGAAATACTAATGAGCTGTTCTTGGCCTTTAATCATGTGTTTTTAGTTCCTGTTAAATGCTGGCATTATATACGCGCCGTAGTAAAAAAGAGAATAGACATGAGTTTTGGGAATTCCTGGGCGACGCTGCAGGTAACACACACACACACACACACACACACACACACACACACACCTGTCTGTCATGTGGGTGTCTCTCTGATGGAGGAGGAAGTTCTGCTTCAGTGAGTGTTTATGCTGATAACTGATGAACGTCTCACACACATGGTCTTGCTCTCAGTGACTCTGTGTCTGTGTATCTCTCCTCCATCTCTTCTCCTCAGAGTTATCCGTTGTAAAGGCCCGGCGCGCTCATGCTGGCTCATTGTGTGTGTTCAGATGAGAGTCGCTGATAGTCGCAGGTGTTTCTGTGAGTCTGACGCCCTCATGACTTCAGCGCTGGAGAATCCCAACAGAACCGTGACACACAACACAACATCCCTCATGAACATCAGCACACACCTTCAATCACGCTCATAACGAATGAAAGGATCATTCATGAAGATGCACGGCAGACAGAACAAGACAGAGCCATAGACTCTTTCAGTCCTGGAGAGTTTGTGAAGTCGTACTAATTATGATATCAGAAGGGTATAAACGCAGTGTACTTTTACTACAGAGAATCAGCACGATCATTTCAAAATGATAAATTGTGGATGTGCATCAGGTGTATGTTTACTTTGTGTTTTTATTCAAATTATGAAGAAATTATGATAATTGTAATTTGTACACTATGAGCGTATTTTGTGGTTTTATTATTTATTAAGTCGTATTGTAAATGAAAACAACAAAAATAAATTAATCCAGGCACATTTACCATCAGTAAACATGCTGCATTATAAAAAATTTTTGGCGGGAAGGTTATTACAACTTTTTATCACACAGTTAAGATTTGTTCCTCTTTTACCTCAGAATTGTGATAAACTTGCAAAAAAAAAAAAAAATAATAATATAATATTATAATAATATTGTAATTATGAGTTTATATCTTCTAATATACAGACCACAGGAAAATAAATGGAAAAAAATATATTTGTGATATTTTACCTCAAAATTTAGTTTAAGTCTTTGGTTCTTTTAATTGTGATGATTTTAGCTCACATTTATCAAAAACCCACCAATTCAGGAAACAGAACATTTCTAGTGAATTGTTGGGCTTCTGGAAAATATGTTAATTTACTGTACATGTACTCAATACTTGGTAAAGGCTCTGAAGACCAAAAATTTGTTATTTTAATTTTACTTATTTATTTGTGAAGTTTAAGTGCATGAGTTGAAGTTTACTGCATGAGTTAAAGTCTGCATGAACATGTAGGATCATATGACCAGACACAGGGAGAGGAGCTAATTTTGACCATACCAGAAATGTGTATGTAACATGTTCCACTGATGCATAGGGTGGTTTCTTCTTTCCACCAATGTATGTATGTACAAATATACCAACTGATGTAAGCATGAAGTATACATTCTATTTTAAACAAACCAACATGTTTCTGTACCTTGTAAGGAACTTGGTCAGTGGTATATAAGCTATGGTCACTGTTAAAACCTTAGAGAAACTGAGAAATGGAGAAACGGAGAAAGAACATACAGCTGGCAAAGACAACAAGTTTCTCTCCTATGCCTGATACACATGTCAATAAAGATTTTTGACAAGGCAACTGGTATTCGGCCCTGTGATTGAATTATAAGGGGACAAGACTGATTTTAGATCAACAAGCTCCTTTTTCTTTAATCACTGCCTCAATTCAGCGTGGCATGGAGATGATCAGTTTGTGGCACTGCTGAAGTGGTCTAGAACACCAGGTTTCTTTGACAGTGGTCTTCAGGTCATCTGCATTGTTTGGTCTCTTGTTTCTCATCTTCTTCTTGACAATAGCTCATAGATTCTCTCTGGGGTTCAGGTCTGGTGAGTTTGCTGTCCAGTCAATCACACCAACACCATGGGCATTTAACCAACCTTTGGTGTTTTTAGCAGTGTGTGAAGGTGCCAGATCCTGCTGGAAAATGAAATGAGCATCTTCAAAAAGCTGGTCAGCAGAAGGAAGCATGAAGTGCTCCAAGTTTTCTTGGTAAACGGGTGCAGTGACTTTGTTTTTTTTAAAAAAAACACAATGGACCAACACCAGCAGATGACATTGCAGCCCAAATAATCTCAGACTGTGGAAACATAACACTGGACTTCAAGCAACTTGTGCTATGAGCTTCTCCACCCTTCCTCCAGACTCTAGGAGCTTGGTTTCCAAATGAAAAACAAAACCCATCTGAAAAGAGGACCACTTTGGACCACTGGGTAACAGTCCAGTTCTTCTTCTCCTGAGAGCCCAGGTAAGACGCCTCTGATGTTGTCTGTGGTTCAGGAGTGGCTCAACAAGAGGAATATGACAACTGTAGCCAAATTCCTCAACGTGTCTGTGTGTTGATATTGATGCCTTTACCCTAGTCTCAGTCCATTCCTTGTGAAGTTCACTCAAATTCTTGAATTGATTTTGCTTGATAATCCTCATATGGCTGCGGTTCTCTCAGTTTGTTGTTTATCTTTAATTTCCACACTTTTTCCTTCCAGTCAACTTTCTGTTAACATGCTTGGATACAGCACTCTGTGAACAGCCAGCTTCTTTGTCAATGAATGTTTGTGTCTTACCCTCCTTGTGAAAGGAGTCAATGATGGTCTTCTGGACAACTGTCAGATCAGCAGTCTTCCTCATGATTGTGTAGCCCAGTGAACCAAACTGAGAGACTGTTTTGAAGGAAACCTTTGCGGGTGTTTTGAGTTGATTAGCTGATTAGCATGTCACCATATTCTAATTTGTTGAGATCAAGAATTGGTGGGTTTTAGTTAAATGTGAACCAAAATCATCACAATTAAAAGAACCTAAGACTTAAACTACTTCAGTGTGTGTGTGTGTGTGTGTGTGTGTGTGTGATGCCATCCGCGGCTGGGAATCGCTGCTCTGGCATGTGTGACTAAAGAAAGCAGCATATTTCTGCCAGCTGTGCCGTTCTCCCAGAATCCTCTGCTGAATCTAATCCATGCTGTGAAACAGTCAGAGAACGTCTCAGATCCAGAACTGGAGAAAACAGATCATCCGATGTTTGACCTTTTATAATCACATTCATCAAATCATTTCTCTACGGCTTTATGTTGAACACATTGAAAACACAAAGGTCTTTTATTTCTTTATTTTCACTATTGTGCTCCATCAGTCACGTGTGTTTTCATTTTAAAGACCACGCCGATACAAGCATCTGCTGAATATATCAGTGTAAATGTAAAACTTCTGTATATTTGAAAGAGCTTGTGTGTGTGAGAAATTCTGAGAGTGTGTGTGTGTGTGTTATTAAACTCTTTGATCTTTGACTTTAGCACTGATAATAGGAAAGAAGAAAGAAAGGGTGTAATCCTAAAAGAGGTGACCACACACTCAGTGTGTGTGTGTGTGTGTGTGTGTGTGAGTGAGAGCCACAGCTGTGTGCCATGCTGTTGTTCACACACACACACACACACACAGAGGAAAGCCCCGGCTCTGTTGTGTTTCTCTGTTCTCTCACCTGAGACTCGTTCTGCTTCCTGTTATAATTAAAGGCAGGTCTCCGGAGCTCCTGTCAGCACAGGCCGAGATAAACCCTAACTCTATAAACCCAAGCAGCTCGGGCTTAATCACTGCAAGTATCCAAACAATCTGCTTGTGTTCTGCTCGCTTTCACCCAGAGAGGAGCTTCTTTTCCTGTAAATGCTAGTAAACATTATCACGGGGTATAACAACTTCCCACAAAAAGATGCTGGTCATTGTTGTGCTTTTATGGGATTTTTTCTCACCTTGTGGTGTTTCCTGGCAAAAATGACAGGTCTACAAAAAAATCCTTATTAATGTCTTATGCTATATTTTTACCAACTTTAGGATTCAATCTTGTTTTCTTTGAATAAGTTCAGGTTTTGTGTTTCTTGTTGGAGCTGACTGGCCGTAGGCCTCATAGATTTGAGCTCATGAACTTCTGTTTTTGCTCAAACATTACCAGAATTATCCACAAATAATGTTTTTTTTTTCTACCTACAGGTGCGCTGCGGAGCTGTGATGTAATCAAGTGGATTGGGTGCACCGGTGCACAGGTGTGCCTATCGATAAAAGTTTCTTGTTGGGCGTCTTTTTGGAGAGCGTTCCTTTCAGTCACCACGATCCCTGGCCAGGACCGTGATGTTAATCAGCGTTGCGGCATATTGCGAGAGTTTGAGAGATAGTCTTTGTTATGGAGAATTTGAAAATAAAGAGTATTGTAACCAACGAAAATGCTTTTCACCTCCTTCATTGTTACTCCCTAATAAGGAGCATAAAAAAAACAACAACAAAAGAACAACTGCTAACTCATAATCCAAGTCAACACCTTACAAAAGCATTCTACAAGGGTGCCCTACACAGCGCGTCGGCCACTACATTTTCCAAGCCCTTCACATGCCTAACATCTAAATGAAAGGGCTGAAGAAACAGGCACCAATGCATCAGCCGTCGATTTGGAATTTTAAGGGAGTGTAAAAATGTAAGTGGGTTATGATCACTATAAACTATTACTGGGGAGCTATTCCTACCAACATTCACTTAGAAATTTTGGAGTGCCAAAATTAACGCAATGTCGCGTTTCGAAGACCAAAACCCATGACCCGGTAAGAAAATAATCCATTAGGTGTTATAAACGATGAAACCTTGTGCACACGCTCTGTCAGCGGAATCTGCCAATAGCCTTTAAGTAAATCTAATTTTGTCACAAATTTTGCGGCACCAACCTGATCGACACAGTCCTCCATTCTCAGCAGGTTCTGTAACAGAATTAACTTTTCTATAATCAGTACAAAAACGAAAAGTACCGTCAGATTTCTTTACCAACAAACACTGCGAGGACCAGCTGGAAAATGAAGGCTCAGCTAATTTGTTATCCAGCAAATACTGGACTTCCTTTCCTAAAACCTCTCATTTATTCAGCGGCACCCTGTAAAAACGCTGACGGACAGGAGCAGTCAATTCTTGACTATGTGTCACATCTTAATGTTTAAGATTAGAAGACAGATTTTTCAATGTTTCAGAATTCTTTAAACGACCTAATAACACGCCGTCATCAGGAGATTTTAATTAATCCACAGGCATACTGATGTCCTGTGTAACCCCTGCCTGAGGGGAGCTGTCCACTAGCACCACAGATGCCACTGGCTTTGAAACCAATAGGTTACGCTTGATGATATGGCCCAAGGAGATTCACATGACAGACTTGGGATCTCTTTCCTCGGTCTGGCATCAAAATCATGTAATTACCAATGGCCCCGCAATGTATTATCTCATAAGGGCCAGTCTCTTTGGCTTGGAATGGGGAATCTACTACAGGCAGAAGCGCAATGACCTGATCTCCAACGCTAGACTTCCGATGTTCAGTGTAATGGTCAGACAGCTTTTTCATTTTCCCCTGAGTCTTATTTAAACATTTCCCAGCTAACTCTCCAGCTAATGAAAGCAGACAACGGAAACCCTGTACATACTCTGACATTTTTTTCGGTGGTTCTGAATCAATCGATTGATCATGTAAGACAGCTTATAACCCCCTGACTTTGTGTGCAAAAACCAGCTCGTTTGGACTAAAACCAATACTCTGCTGCGTAACCTCCCTGGCTGCTAACATCAACCATGGCAGACCTTCTTCCCAGTCCCGCTGCAATTCCAGACAGTAGGCTCTCAATAATGAATTTAACGAAGAATGAAAACCTTCAAGTGCCCCTTGACTCTAGCCGTGGTACGCTGTTGACATATTATGTTTAATAGCAAGCTCGAAAAGCACCTCCACAAACAATTTCGAAGTGAAATTACTTCCTTGGTCCGATTGGATAATTTTCGGTAACCCAAAAATAGACATGAACTGAGTTAGTGTTTTCACAATAGATTTTGTATTAATTCGGTACACAGATGGATAACGCGTAACTTGACACATCATGGTCAACAGGTACTCACTTCCAGCTTTCGAGCGAGGAAGTGGACCGACAGGTCTTAATGGCAGGTCTTAATAAAACTGGCAACATCCTTTTTAATACAAACCAGTAGAAATAGCGAAGAACTCGGTCATACGTTTTCTGAACACCAGCATGCCCGGCGAGCTGATCATGGGCCATTTTTAACACGATGGAACTAAATTTTAAGGGTATCACTACCTTAATGACCGAATCTCCTATACCATCAATAGCATGCGGGGACCACTTTCTTAATAATACCCCCTGTTCAGTAAAATATCCCTGCGCTCTGTTACGAATTTCATTGCTGTCAACAACCTGTTCAAATTGTTGTTTTAATGTTTCATCATTCTGCTGTTCAATTGACAGCTCTTCCCGAGAAACCACAATGGGATAATCATTCAAAATAAAACACGATTCAATTTCACAGATTCTTTCTTCAGCTCTAGGTTGAGCCCCAGAACGAGTCACGGCACATGCAACACACTTCTGGATACTGTTGCACACTTTCATCCGGACCATCAGTACAGGACGGTTCATCAGTCACAACCAGAGAGGGCGATTCATTAACCCAAACGCGTCCGCCAGCCAAATTATTTCCAGAAATAGAGAGACGGCATCGAGGTAGAATAGGGCGTATACCAAGATCCACCACCCCTTGCACTAGGTCACTGGTCAAATCTACTTTATGCAGAGGTACAGATAATGTATTAAGCCCAATTCCACAAATCAGCAGTGAACTACCAGTTTGCGACTCAGTTGAGAAGGGTAACACAGACTCCAAAATAAACGACTCGGATGAGCCCGTATCCCGGAGAATTTTCACTGCTACATTCTCAACACCACCTGGAAGCGACACAAAACCATTAAAAAATAAAAGGTTCAAATAACTGCTGGTGATTCTCTACATTCTTGGGCGCTACCACCGGTATTCCTTTCAAAATACTGGCCTGATTTAATACTGGAACAAAAGTAGCCAGGACCGCCGGCTTCGAGGAATGGGCGTATCTAACACATTTTACACTTGAATTCTTTGACTTAAGCACTGGACAATTTGACTTCCAATGTACTTTTCCCTGACAATAATTGCAGTTATTATTAAACGGCGGTACCAAACGCAAATTATGTGGCACACTCAGTTTCGTTGAATCAATATCAAAACATGCAACCACTGGCTTACCTTCTAGTTTTCTATCTAGTTTTATACCTTCTTTGTGTAAATGCTGGTGCTCTAATTGTTGCCGGCTTTCCTCCAGCTCTAACTCCAAACGTACCTTGTCACATTCCAAGCGGCGCTTGTCACACTCAGTGTCACGTTGTATCATCAACGTGACTTTCTGTTGCTCAAATGAAAGCGTGCTTAAATCAGGCAATGTAAGGGTAGTCGGAATAGATATGCTTAAAGCAGTCAACTCAGCTCTGGCGGGCGGCGAGAGAGAAATCACACCAAGAGTGCTTTAAGCAGGCAATGCAGCTGAATCAGGCACCCTACATCTTCCTCCCAGAATTTTAAGATTACACAGCGCAGTCTCAATGATTAATTTAATTCCGTCTTTTGACCTTTTTTGTAATCACGCTTACAAAACGCACGCTCAGCAAATATTACACATCAAAAAGAGAACAAAAAACTATTTTCCCCTGACAAATCAGGGTTTATTTAAAGAAACTAAACCATCAGTTTAAACTAAACCCTAGTCTTCAGTAGACCCAAGACTGGGTAGTTACGCACTAATCCAGTAAGTTTGGGAACACGACCAATTGCCGAGTCGCACCCCAAACCTCGGATGTGCTCACGAGAAAACTGCTCTAAGCCCTCAGCAAACCAAAAATAACAACCAAAAAAAAATTAAAAAAATCTACGTGCCTAAGACACGTACTAAACCTACCCGGAAAGTTTGTTCTTTAAATACTCCCAACAAATTATGTTATTGATTCAACTTTATCCAACTTTAGCAATTTACAAATAGGTGGATAATATACAAATGTATTCAATTCAAATATCCTACCTTTTATCCTCCTTCAAAGACAATTACCTTTCAAAAATTAGGGAGCAACAATGAAGGAGGAGAAAGCGTTTTTGGCGGTTACAATACTCCTTATTTTCACATTCTCCATAACAAAGACTATCTCTCAAACTCGCAATACGCCGCCGATCAACATCACGGTCCTGGCCAGGAATCGATTTGACTGAAAGGAACATTCTCCAAAAGGACGCCCAACAGGAAGCTCTTATTGATAGGCACACCTGTGCACCGTTGCACCCAATCCACCTGATTACCTCACAGCTCCGCAGCGCACCTGTAGGGGGAGCACAAACACACACCAGACACGGCAGAGAAGATAATACAGAGTACAGCCATGACAATATGAGAGGATTCTTACACTTTAAGTCTCTTTAATCTCAATGGAAAGGCCTGACTTAAAGAGCTTTAAAATTAGACAAAATAAGCTATAAAGAAGCTGAAACAAGTAAAAATCAAGATATTTATACATTTATTTCACCTACAAACGTTCATTATTATTATTTATTTATTTTTTCATTTGATTATAATTATTTCAGTTACTTATTTAAATCTACAGACACTTATCAAATCTATAGTTAATTAAAAAGGGTGTATATTTTGAATATTGTTATGGTCACAATGACTGAGAATCACTGAATGATAAACCTCTAGAATGGTATGACGTGTTGTTTAAGTGTGTGTTTCACCAGTGGTTGACGAGTGTGTGTGTGTGTGTGTGTTCAGGCGTACGGCGGTGATCTGTAACTGGACTGTATTGTCCGGCTGAAGCCGCTGATGGACACAGAGCTGAAGCGTCTGCAGCTGGACGCAGGTTATTTCAGCTGCGCTTCCAGAATGTGCCTTCATTTCCAGCTCACTGCCGCTCATTAGACCCAAACTAAACTGAGAAGGCTCACGGGGATCTGTGCTAGTGTGTGTCTCTGTCCTGATGTTCCACTGTTCAAAAGTTTGAGTCTATTTTTGAAAGACTTCTCTCCTGCTGATCAAGGCTGCACGTGTAGCAAAAATACTGTGATTATTATTATTATTATTATTATTTTATTAATATCATTTAAAATTTGCATCATTCCTCCAGTCTTCAGTGTCACCTGATCTTCGGAAATCATTCTAATATGATGATTTAGTGCTCAAGAAACATTTCTGATTATTATCAATGTTGAACACAGTTGTGCTGCACAATATTTTTTTGTGGAAATTGTTATTAATTTTCAGGATGCACAGATGAACAGATAGTAAAAAAAATCATTTATTTGAAATATATATTTTTTTGTAACATGAGGAATATCTGTACTGTTTCCTCTGATCAGTTTAATGCAGTGGTCTCAGACTCCTGGAGGGTCACATCTCTTCACAGTGTAGCTCTAAGCCGAATCAAACACCTGATCCAGAGAATCCAGATCTTCAGGAGAACAAGAAACCTCCAAGCAGCTGCCGCTCTCCAGGAACTGAGTTTGAGATTTAATGACCTGAGTTAATGCATCCATGGTGAATAAAAATTTTGATTTCTTATATATATGTGTGTGTGTGTGTGTGTGAGCGAGGTCACTTCCTCCTCAGTGACCTCTGACCCCTGCAGACGATCAGACTCTAAGTGAATCTGTCGTCAGAGTCCCGTCATTCTGACACACACCTGTCGAGAGCTCCATCGCTCTGCTGTTTGCTAAACACGTCCATCAGCACTAACTTATTACTGTGTGTGTGTGTGTTTACTCACAAACACCTGAAGCACACACACACACACACACACACGGCTCTCTCTAGTGTAATGTGATGTAACTCTGAGTGTGTCTGCGATAGGAAAACACGAGTCTCTTGTGAAGTGAATATTTCTGTTCTCTTCCAGGGGTTATGGTTATTCTGGAGTTATTAGTGATGGATCGCTGATTTAATGTGTGTGTGAAGCTTATTGTGAAAGACCTGATGGTGACAGAAACTGAGGTTCAAATGAGTTCCTCTGAAAGAAATGACAAACGAGGCTATAAAAATACGGCTAATTAAGGGATTAAATCAGTCTTTTTATCTGTTTTTCTTTTTCTTGCTTCCTTTAGATGCTAAATATTCTTATCATCACAAATTCTACATCATATCATGACTAAAGTAGACAGGCTTGAACAGAAAAACTGCTGTTCTGCAATATCTAAACATTCTTAAATCAACGTACATTGATACACACCGGAGATGGGGAAACTACTTAAGATATTAATCTTTTTTTTATCAATATAAACTAAATTCAATGTATATATTCAAACAACTTACAAATAACAGTTTTACTAATATTAACTATTAATATATAATAGCTAAAGCAAATAATAATAATATTAAATAATTGTGACTAAAATAAAAAATATTTTGATACTGAAAAAAGTTTTTTTAATAATTTATTTTTTATTTTATATACACATACTTAAAAAAAACTAATAAAAATATAGACATTAAAATAAATATGCCTATAAAATTTATAAAATATAATATTACAAAAATTTTTACTTTAGATTAAAATGAAAATAAAATATAAAAGCTAAATTGAATTTGAAGTCTGAACTACTGTAGTAGTATAGCAGAAGTGCTAGCGGTGTGTCCGAGGCGTCTCCTGTAGAGTCGTGCTGGATCTGCAGAAGAGCAGAAGGAATGTGTGTTATTATGTTCTGCCTTTGTCAGGCGTGTTCGGTCTCGTTCAGTCTCTGGAGGTCGAGTTCAGTTCAAACCCTCACAAACCAGTCACACCATCAGCTGCATTTCTGACATCCGCAGATCTGCTCTCACGACAAATAACTACAGCCAAACCATTTCTGACTGCAGTTTGTCTGATGAGCGGCTGCCAGGATGATGAAGCTGCGAACTGACCAGAGCTAACTCACTGCAAAAAATATATATTTTCTAAAACAAATATTTTTGTCCATTTTTCAATAAAATATCTAAACATTCTTACATTTTAAACAGTTTCTTTATTAACTATTTATCACAATTAATTCATGCTTAAAACAAGAAAAAATGCAAAAAAAAAAAAAAATGCAAAAAAACAAAACAAAAAACAATCTGCCGGTGGTGAAAAAAATATTGATTTCCCTTCGATTTTTTTTTCATTTTAAGCAAAGTGAATTTGAATTGAATTTACTTAATATTTTCTCATTGTGTTTTTTGATGTTGTTGTGGTTTTTGTGGTTTTTTTCTATATTTAGGCTACTCCTGATTTCTCTCAGCATGGAAACACCAGAGCTGTCAGTCAATACGTGGGAAAACTAGTAACTGGTGTAACTTATTTGACAAAGTATCTCAGATATTTCTGAGTGTGTTTGTGCAGATCTCAGATGATTGTTGGACGTTTCTCGTTCCTCACATCGGCTCTCGTCCGTCTGATCCTCTACTCTCATGATTATTTGACTCTGCTTTTGACCCAATGTCACAGAGTTTGCCAGAAATATTATTGATTGTCTTCTTTAATTTTCAGTGAGATTTAATGACGTAGAGTTTAGCTCATGTCTGTAAACCTTCAGCAGATTTACACTCCGTCTCTTTCAGGAAAATGGGTGAAAAGATTTTAACTATATTAACAATGGTGTGTGGGTGTGTGCGTGTGTGTGTGTGTGTGTGTGTGTGTGTGTGTAAAACAGCTGTGTGTTTTGTTTGCCTCTTCTCTTCCTCTCTGCAGGATGTTTTAGTGAATGTGTTACCTTGCTTCAGGTAAAAGCTGTCATCACTCCGGCTGGGACTGACGTACTTTCAGTGTGTATGTGTGTGTGTGTGTGTGTGTTTAAAGATGCATCACACACACACACACACACACACACACACGCACAACCAGCAGCTGGCAGGTATGTGTGTGTGTTGTGTTTGTGTATTGTCGGCGTGTTCGGCCTTGCAGCGCAGAATCTCTCGCACAGAAGTGCTAATGGCCAAACACGTTACTGACCGACAGAACGAATGAACGAACGACTGAACGGGAGGAGTCCAGATGTCAGCGTGAATTACAGCGCAGCAGCTTTTATCAGCTGTCAGGTGTGTGATTTATTATCACCACAGAGTTGCACAACATCCACATTCAACTTTTAAACTCTGAGGATGGAGCAGAGGATTGATTCAGAGTCAGTCAGAGGTGAACCGATCTGCTGCTGCGCATCTGCTGCATGTGAAGGGCTTTACAGAGGAACCGAAACTCCATCGGTGACAGAATGGAGAAAAACCTTGGGAGAAACCAGGCTCAGTTGGGGTCAGTTCTCCTCTGACCAGACGAAACCAGTAGTTCAATTCCAGACTGCAGCAAAGTCAGATTGTGCAGAAGAATCATCTGTTTCCTGTGGTCTTGTCCTGGTGGTCCTCTGAGACAAGGTCTTTACAGGGGATCTGTATCTGGGCTCTAGTTGTCCTGGTCTCCGCTGTCTTTCAGGGCAGTAGAGGTCCTTTCTAGGTGCTGATCCACCATCTGGTCTGGATATGTACTGGATCCGGGTGACTGCAGTGACCCTCTGATCTGGACACAGACTGGATCTGGTGGCTACGGTGACCTCGGAACAAGAGAGAAACAGACTAATATTAGCGTAGATGCCATTCTTCTAATGATGTAGCAAGTACATCAGGTGTTATGGGAAGTGTTTCCGGTTCCGGTTTACCTAATTAATGCAGCCTAAAAATCCTTTAATAGATTTGGATATTAAAAGCATATTAGTATGTTATGTTTATGCCAGGTTAAAGAGATGGGTCTTTAATCTAGATTTAAACTGCAAGACTGTGTCTGCCTCCTGAACAATGTTAGGTAGGTTATTCCAGAGTTTAGGCGCCAAATAGGAAAAGGATCTGCCGCCCGCAGTTGATTTTGATATTCTAGGTTTTATCAAATTGCCTGAGTTTTATCAATTTAATATTGCACTTTTATCAGCCAATCAGGTTAAAGGACCTGAAAGAACTGTTATATATGTTTTTATATGTGTATTAAACATAATATTTAATTATTATTGTTGTTTATTTTAATATACATAGAATTATAAAATTACAAAAGTATACAAATATTAATATTATAATTAAAAACATAAATATATATTCTAAAAATATATATAGATTTTTTTTATGCTATTATAAAAAAAAGTTTTAAAATTGAATTAATATTATAATGAAATATAAATATAATTTTAAGGTAAATATAATATACATATGATCACTGACAATGCGTGTGTATTATTATAGATTATTGAAAGTTTTACATCTTTTCATACAAAGTTATTTAGCCTTTCTTAGTACTTGTGAGATTTCTTTCTTTGTTCCTGAGATCACAGCGTAATGGTTTTATAGGGTTGTGTGGGTGTTTATTAATCAGTGGAGACTCATTAATGATCACATATGAGCGCTGCAGGGATATTATTCATTCTTGGCATGCTCTGCTTTCGTCTTACGAGGTGATTTGTGTGTGCTGATGATCACAAATCACATCACGTCCTGAAACTCTGCTTTAACTCTCAAGTCCATTTACAAGTTATTAATGCATTTGATTATTGGATCTTCACACATATCTGCTTCCTCTGACGGATTTATGAATAAACACACATTCCTCTGAAGTGATGTTTCAAACACTCATTTTAGCTGTGTTTTTATCGGCTGTGTAAGACAAACCTGTGCAATAATCCTGCTGTCTAATCAGCTTCTTGATATGACACACCTGTGAGGTGGATGAATTATCTCGGCGAAGTAGAAGTGCTCACGAACACAGATTTAGACAAATTTGTGAACAATATTTGAGAGAAATAGGCCTTTTTTGTACATAGAAAAAGTCTTAGATCTTTGAGTTCAGTTCATGAAAAATGGGGACAAAAACAAAAGTGTTGCATTTATAATTTTGTTCAGGGTATGTTCCCATATGTTACTTGTAATGTGCTACCCCCAACACTGTTGTTGCATACTGTTTTATGTAATGCACAATAAGCAGTACAATAGTACTTCATTGCAAACACAGCTTTCTTTACATAAACAACTAATAAAAGGACTGTTCTTATTCCCTTATGTCCCCTTATTCCCTCAACAAGACATCACTGTATTTTTCAACATATTTAGCTGGGGTTTTTTTGTATAGTTTTTAAAAAAAATGCATCAAATATTACATAATTTTAATATTATTATATTAATATAATATTTAATATTTATTTAATATATTAATATTTTTGTGGCACAATTTAAATTATAGTTATGTATAGTTCATCATAATTTCAATGTATATTTTTATTGTTTTATATTTTTATTTTATTTTATATTTATATTTATTTTTGTATTTTTACTGGCCATGCACCTGTATTAAGCTTTTTTATATATATATTTCTGTAAATGTGTGTGTGGGCTCTTTATGTGCTCTGAAGCAGCTCTCCTGCGTCTCAGTTTCAGGAACAGCATTAATGAGCATCTATTCAGAAGAACAGAAGTCAGAGCTGAGAATGAGAAACATTCAAACATCTCACATCAAATGATGGAGCAACATCTGGAGCCCGAGCCTGAGGCGACACATCCACAGCAGATCACACACATGTCAGGGAGTGTGTGTGTGTGTGTGTGTGTCAGGAGTTTTCCTGTGAAGTCACAGCCTAACCTGATTTTACCAAGTGAGACATGTTCCTGGGACAACATCATTGTTGACCCTGGAACAACATTGTGATTAACCAATCAGATTTGAAGAACCAGTTTATAGATTTTGTGAAGTTTATGCTTAAAATCACTGTTTGGTGCTTGTACATCAGTGTCATTCATCTATCATTTCCTCTGATTTTAGGGATCACTCATGGTTAAGATTAGGTTTAGGTGTAGGGATATGTTTAAGAATATATTTTTGGAGTAAAATTTTGTTCCAGGGTCAACAAAATATGTTGACCTAGGAACACATCGGACTTGGCAAAATCAGGACGTGCGAAGTCACAGCCGTGTGGGAAAATGTCCAGTCATCACTTCACTCACGGAAACACAGATCTCAACGTGAAGCTGGAGGATCCACATCCGTCCTCGAGACGCTCCAGAACATGTGAGAGTGAAGATGCACACAACAACCACACAGTGACATTACACAGTGAGTTACTGCTGTTCCCAAAAAGTCACCCAATTCTCTCACAAGTGTTGCATGACCAGCGCTTGAGTTTATACAACTGATTGAAACAGCTGTTCATTAATGAAGAGGAGCATCCCAGCACTTTTGTCTGTATAGTGTAGATAGAGGTGTTTTGTTGACTCTTAGATTATTATTGACTCTTAGATTAAGTACAAAAATTGAAATAAACTGCACAGTTGTAAATAAAGTTGGATAAACAGATGGACTCTTATATTGTTGTATAGTTTTAACAATTTTAATTTATTTAAATAAAGTTGGATTAACAGTATTAACTTAAGTTCAATATACATTTTTTTTGTTTGTTTGTTTTTAAGTTGGACAAAAGATGATTAACTCTTAAATTATAAATTTAAGAATAAAAAAAAAAACATTATTAAAAAATTTTTTTAACTGATTATCTGCTCTTAAATTATGAATTTCAAAAATGTATATGCAATTATTTATAAGGTATAGACATATACTCATTCTTGAATTCACATGTTTCACAGGTTTCTCAGGTTTCAGATTGTCACCAGGAACTCATTCAAAAGAGTGTTTTATGAAAAGAAAACAATATATCCCATAGGAGTAATGAGGAGGAATATTAATCAGTCATAAGAGCTTGAGAATGACATCAAAAGACACGTGCAGAAGATCCTTTGTGCTGCTTTTAAGTTTCATTCTTTGATGCAGATTTAACACAATAGCAATTAAAGTCAACGGCTCAGTAGGATGAACATCTGGCAGCACACACACACACACGCACACACACGCACACACACAGACACACACACTCACACACACACACACACACACACACACAGACACACACACACACACACACACACACACACACACACACACACACACACACACACACACGCACACACACACACACACACACAGACACACACACACTCACACACACACACACACACACACACACACACACAAACACACACGCACACAGACACACACACACTCACACACACACACACACACACACACACACACACAGACACACACACACTCACACACACACACACACACAAACACACACGCACACAGACACACACACACTCACACACACACACACACACACACACACACACACACACACACACACACACACACACACACACACACACACGCACACACACACACACAATAGGCATTAGTTACTCTGACCGGTTTACTGATTTAACAGGTAATCAAACATTAGGAATGATAAATTAACTAATGAAATAGATGCAATAGTTCAAATGTAAAAGTCTTAAGAAGTTGTCTGAGTAACTAGTAGTTTGCTGAGAGATAACCAACCTTCCTGTTTTAGGTTCAAATCGGACCAATCAACTTATTTTATGTAAATTAACTTACAAAACTAGTCTAAATAGTTGCAACATGCCAAGTGCACAAAGTGATAGTCTCTAAATTGCATAAAGAACACATTAATCCTGGAAATAACCAGCATGATCAAACTTAGCTGTTAAACCAGTTTCACACACAATCTCTGATCCAGTCAAAGCTCTTTTAGTGTAATTGTTTCAGCTGGAGCTTCTCGTGATAGATCTCTTCTGATTGTGATCAAGTAAAGGTCAGAATAAGGTCAGTTATATCTCCAGATGAACTCTTCCTGGACTGAAGCAGCTCAGCTTTACTTGATTCTCCATCAATCATGTTTTAGAGTCTCAAATCTGATCCTCAGGATCTTTTGAGGAGCGTTTGTTTCCAGAAGCTTTACTTTCACTGTTCCTCAGCGGAGGAATGATCTTCACAAGCCTCCAGAACATCTCACATCTTCTGAGGAGACTTGATTTCTTCAGCTCTCAGTCTCTGTGTTATATGTGCGGATCATTTACATCTCATCTCATTACTGGAGATATAGAGCACAGACTCATATCTACATCAGGTTATATCAGTATCTGCTCTTCTGATCTCATTAATATCAGCTATTACAGTTTTTCTGAATTGCTAAAACAATAAACCCCAGTTTCTGAATTAAATTCTCACTAGCTGAAACCAATTTGTTGATTAAAGCACTCTTTCTGCTAAACCTGAAACACGCTAGGCTCTGTTAGCAAATCTCATGCACTCTTCTGCCAAACTCTAAACACATAACCTTTCACTTTATCACTTATCACACTGAGATGCATTTGTGCTGTAAAATGCTGAGCACAAGCAGCAGAAGTTAAACACCACTAAACACAGAACGATTCACTATTCTTCACACTTGTTGTTTAAGATATGAGCCGGCTCAGAGAGCACAAGTGTCACAGGCGACTGAATGATGATACGAACAATACATGCACACAATCTGAGAAAGAGAGGAGGAAGAGTACATGGAAGAAGAAGAGGATGAGGAGAGAAAGAGGAAGGTTTAGAGAGTGTTATCAAGGCTGGATCTATAATACCAGAGGGGTTTTCTCTTTGTCTAGCAGAAATACAGTATATGCTTGTGATGTGGACACAGGCCGGACTCAAGACATGATCCTGAGACAGAATGAATCTCTCAGTGACCCTGATTTTACAGATGTACAACTGACAGTATTTGCTACAGTATGCTATTCATCTAGAGTTTTATTTGACCTTTTTGATTTTTGCAGTATCCAAGTGTGTGTGTGTGTGTGCGTGTGTGTGCACGTGTGTGTGTGTGCGTGTGTGTTTGTGTATGTGTTTGTGTTTTGGACTGAACAGAAACAGGAAATGTGATGATAATCATCCATTGCGGCTCTGGATTCGCTGCGACTGAAACACAGTCGCTCTGAGAATAATTGCACCTGAACGACACTCAGAGAGAGGAACATTTGTAAACCATTAACACATCATTTCCTCTGCTAATACAGGATCTGGCTGCAACAAATGTCCCATGATGCACACTTTGGTGTGTGTGTGTGTGTGTGTGTGTCAGCTAGAGCATCCGAGCCTGGTTTGTGTTTCCTGGGCTGCTTTTTGGGAGTTTCTGATGACTTTGGAAAGGTTCTTCTGGAAAGTTCAGGACCTGGAAGAGCGAGTGAATCCCTGATCGGGCCTCTACATGAGCATTTACACGAGCCATCAGGAAGTGAAGTGTGTGTATGAGAGCAAACAGGAAGTGAACGTTTGATTCACTGTTTCACGGTTCAGAGGCGGTTAATGTTTGCCAAGAGCGAGAGAGCTGTAATTGCACACTTCCTCTGAAGAGAGAATCTACAGATCTCCTTATATTATAGAATTACATTCAAGTTTATTTGTACAGTTCTTTTCACAATACAAAAAAAATAAAAAATAAAAAATAAACGTTTATTTAGTAGTAGCTTCTCTCATCTCTTCTCAGATCTTCATAAGGGTTGGATCCAGACTGAAGCTTGTGTAATTGCCTCTGGATGTCAATCCCATCGCAGAAATGAAGCAAGATTAATATAATTGGCTTTTCAACCCAAGCAAAAGAAAGATCATGTGCATTTGGTCAGATATTACTGAAGTACATATATGCACATAACTCCTACTTTGACAATAACTTTTTATTTTAGTTCTGATTTTTAAAAACTTTATATAAAGTAAAAACAACCCAAACATTGAGATTTTTTAATTTTTATTATTATTATTTTTAGGTAAACTCCTAAAATGACAATTTTTTGTAATGTGCATTCTTTACACAATTATTAAATGTAAACCTGAAGAGTATGTAAAAAAAATATTAGATTTTGTGCCCACTTTTAAAAAATGTGCATGTCTTACACAATTATTTGCTATGTGTTTGAGAAAAACTGTGAAAACTAAATGAGGGATTGATTTGATCAGCAGAAGCTTGGTGACAGAAACACATGGTCACACACACACACACACACACACACACACACACACTGATCTTACTGTCTTTATGAGGATTTATTACACATTTATTCTGATTCATGTTACAGTATTTCACTGACAGAAGTTCAGCTGCAGTATTAGTGTTATGAAGAAAAGAGAAGAGACTCTATAACATCTCACTGTTAAGCCCCTTTCACACTGCCATTCCGGCAAATACAGGGGTAAAGTGTTCCTGTAATTGTTCCCTGGTCGCTAGATTTAGCACTTTCACACTGCCAGTGATGACCCGGTATATGTGCGTGCTTTCACACACAACCCTTGAAGATCCCGTAACGACACGTGACATCAGCGCGTGACGTGTAATGTACGAGTCGACAAAGCTTGGCACGTTATACTTTAACTGAAGCAAGCAAACGGTCTCGGCGTCAGCGCGGAAAGTGAGGAACTAACTGATCTCTGCTTCATTACAGTTTGCACATATGTTTTGGTCGCAAATGTTGATCTTGCTTCAAAACAGCCGGTAAAAGAGTCGCGCGATAACGTGTATCATCACTTCGACAGGCCATTAGATCTGGCTTTTGTTCACACAGCGCTCGTTCCGGATCGATTACCGCAATGTTACTATGTCCCCGACCCGGGTTCGATTCGGTAATCAATTCCGGGACGTGGTTGCTTTCACACAGAAGGCGACCAGGCAATGTTACGGGAATATTGCGGGTCCGACGTGCAGTGTGAAAGGGGCTTTACTGATTCATCATGCAGCTCAAAGCATTATGGGTAGAATCACTCATCAGTCTATTCTGATTCATCAACACAGTTTCACTGATGATCCAATACAAACCCAAAACCCAGGATAGAGTGGCTGAGTGAATGTGGTCTGGACTGTGTGGATGAGGCTCATTGTGTCAGAGACGCTGTAGAAGGACAGAGTTCCTGCTCTGTGATCCACAAACACTCCTATTCTCCTAATGATGGACTTCACAGAGACATCAGTCTCAATGTTATTGTGTCTGAATAAGTAACTGGAGGAAGAACAGAACAAACTCCAGGACTGATCATTATATCCAAACAAACACTCATTACCCCGTCCCTTCCTGCTGATGCTCTTATATGACACTGATATCTCCACATATCCACTCCACTCAATCTCCCAGTAACAGCGTCCACACACACTTTCTCTACACAACCCCTGGAGATACACATCAAATCTGTCTGGATGATCAGGATACGACTGGTCTGTGTCAGTGTATGTAATCACTCTGTTGTTCTCAGACAGACGGAGTCGTTTATTCACTGTGTTCGGATCCAGAGTGAGATGATGGGAATCTGATGGAGATAAAACACATCAGAATCAGGAATTATGAATCTGTTTGATCTTTTCATGTTCAGTGTATCATCAGTGTCTCAGTACAGATGAACAGATTCACAAAACATCTCTTTAGACAAAATTTGGTAATATCCTTTTGTTTTCTAACTTGAGAAAAAAGTTACAAATATTTCCTATTGCAAAAATTATAATTATAATTAAATTATAATTAAAAGTCACAACAACAGTAGCTATGTACAGTATACTACACAGTAGGACTATTAATAAGATAGTGTCAGAAAACAATGATATGTCATGATTGTATAACCATGTTTTGCTGAAATTCAGAAACAACTCTATAATATGAGAGTTCTAATTTTAGTCTATAAATGTGTCAATGGTAGCAGTATTAAAATGCTAGTATTCAGCACACATAAACACAGCATATATGAGATGTGTTTAGTGAAGCAGTGCACATGTACAAGACTCGTTCACTGAGATACAAAACAGCAGAGAAATGAACCAAACACATCACTATAGACGACCAAACCGGCAGAAATTAATTAATATATGCATCAATAAATAATTACATGTAATAATAATAATAATAAAATAATGAATTATTTGATTAAAAAAAATCTAATTAATTTTTAATAAAATGTAATCATAAACTATTTTTGATTTCCCTTTTTCTTTATTTATTGTTTTCTGTATTTAATTGTACATTTATTTTTATTATTTTAAACTTTTTACATACTCTATTCTTTTTTTATAATTTCAATTTAGTTAATGTATTCATGTACCTTATGTGTGTCACAAACGAGACAGGAGGCAGACAGGATGGTCCGTTTGAGAGTTTTATTAGCAGAATGCTCCGAACCAGACGGGAATATCAAAGTGAGAGCGTGTATGGACCAATATCAATTCAACTGAACGATCTCTGATCACAGTAAGTGGAAGTGGGATCACCGAAGGAGGACTGAAGGCAGAAGAAGACTGGCCGATCTTTGAGGGTTCTCAGAAGATTCGCGGATTCTCAGGCGAGTGTTGAGATAGAGTCTGTAAGCCATGTAATGACAAGATCAGACGGAGACTGAAGGTTGAGAGTGGGTATATAAGGGTGAGCAGTGATGAAGGATAGCAGGTGACGGTGATGAGGATGAAGAGATGCAGGTGATGACAATTAATATTCAGGGGATGACGAGCGAGTGGGTGGAGGGAGTGATGATGATGGTGTTGGTGGTGGAATCCTGACAGTACCCCCCCCTCCCGAGGCGGCTCTTGACGCTTGAGAAGAGGGGCATTGGCGACGGCAAGGCCTACCACGACCTCTGGGGGCAGGACGATCAGGATGGTCTGCATGAAACTGGGTGAGGAGGGTTGGGTCCAGGATGTCTTCGCGGGGTACCCATGAGCGTTCCTCGGGGCCATAATCCTCCCAGTCGACTAGATATTCCAGCCGGGGGCCTCGTCGCCGCGAATCCATGATGTTGCGTACACGGTAGATAGGCTCCTCTTCTACTGGAACGGGTGGAGGAGGTAAGTCCCTAGGTCCTGGATCTGAGGGAGGAGAAGTGACAGGATCAATGAAGGGTTTTAACAAGGAGACGTGAAATGAGGGTGAAAACTTGTAATGAGGTGGAAGGTTGAGCCTGTAAGTGACTTCATTCAGCTGCCTCTGCACGGTAAATGGTCCGATGTATCAGGGACTCAGCTTATGGCAGGGCAGGCGAAGGCGGATGTCTCGGTTTGAAAGCCACACCTTCTGACCCGGTTGGTACTGGGGAGGGTCTGTCCATCGACGATCGGCTTGGGTCTTGTGCCTTCGCACTGCCTGTTGGAGGTGAACGTGAGCTGAGTCCCATACCCTCTCGCTCTGATGGAACCAATAGTCAACGGCTGGAACCTCCGAGGGCTCCCCAGACCAAGGGAATAGAGGAGGTTGAAAACCCAGAATACATTGAAAAGGAGTGAGCCCGGTGGTGGATTGCCTGAGAGAATTCTGGGCGTATTTAGCCCAGGGGAGGTAGCGGCTCCAGCTGTCCTGGTACTGGTGGCAATATGACCTGAGGTACCGTCCTATCTCCTGGATCTTCCGCTCAGTCTGGCCGTTCGTCTGAGGGTGGTATCCTGAGGAGAGACTAACAGTCACCCCAAGTAGTCGGAAGAAGGCTTGCCATACTCGAGATATGAACTGCGGACATCTATCCGATACTATATCTTCGGGAATTCCAAAATTTCTGAAAACATGGTGGAACAAAGCCTCCGCGGTCTCAAAGGCGGTAGGGAGTCCAGGTAAGGGGATCAGCTTGCAAGCCTTCGAGAACCGATCCACTGCTACTAGAATACAGGTGAAGTTGTTAGATTTAGGAAGGTCAGTCATGAAGTCTACACCAAGATGAGACCATGGACGACGGGGTATAGGAAGAGGTACGAGTTTACCCTCCGGGAGTTTTCTGGGAGTATTAGTGATGGCGCAGACTGAGCACCCTTGGACAAACCGGGAGACATCTTGGGAGATAGATGGCCACCAGTATCGTTGACTGAGGAGCGAGAGGGTACGCCTGCTACCTGGATGACCAGAGCCCGGAGCTGTATGAGCAGAGTCCAGAAGGGCGGTGTGGAATTGTTGAGGTACAAAGGTGAGCCCCTCTGGACCTCCCGGCGGAGCGGGATGGAGACGGTTTTCCTGGGATATCTGATCGTCTATGTCCCAGAGGATTGGACAGGCGAACACGGCTGGAGGGAGAATGGGTTCAGGGCGGTACTCCTCAGACGAGGAATGATGGAGGCGAGAGAGAGCGTCAGCTTTTCCATTCTTACAGCCGGGTCGGTAGGTAACAACGAAATCAAAACGGGTGAAGAAGAGCCCAGCGGGCCTGACGAGGATTGAGCCGCTTGGCTTCTTTGAGGTATTCCAGATTACGATGATCGGTGATTACTTGAAATTGGTGATTGGCTCCCTCCAGCCAATGCCTCCACTCTTCCAAGGCAAGCTTGATTGCAAACAGTTCCCGATTTCCGATGTCATAGTTTTGCTCCGCCGGGGACAGCTTCTTGGAGAAGAAGGCACATGGATGGAGTCTGGAAGGTTCACCCTGCCGCTGGTAGAGGACTGCTCCTACTCCAGTAGAAGACGCATCAACCTCGACGACAAATGGCAGATCTGGATCAGGATGGGCGAGGACGGGAGCGGTTGAAAAGGCGTCTTTTAATTGTTGGAAGGCTTGGATGGCTTCGGAGGAGAAGGATAGAGACTTGATCTGGCCCTTCAAAAAGGAGGTCAGAGGAGCACTGATAATGCTGTAGTTATGGATGAATCTTCTATAAAAGTTGGCAAATCCGAGGAATCTTTGAAGCTCTTTCACTGTAGTGGGCTGCGGCCAGTTCCGGATGGTATCCACCTTCCTCTGGTCCATTTGCACACCATGCTGATTTATGATATAGCCCAAAAAACTGTACCGACGTGGTGTGAAATTCACATTTCTCCAATTTCAGGAATAACTGATGGGCTCTCAATTTCTGCAGGACCAGAGTGACATGGCGTCTGTGTTCAGGAAGTGATTATGAATAGATGAAGATATCATCCAAGTAGACTACCACAAATCTATTGAGGTACTCTCGGAACACTTCATTCATATAATTTTGAAAGACTGCAGGGGCATTGAATAGGCCGAAAGGCATTACCCTGTACTCATAGTGGCCGGAAGGGGTGACGAAAGCAGTCTTCCACTCGTCACCCCGACGGATACCGATTAAGTTGTATGCACTGCGCAGATCCAACTTGGAGAATATACGGGCCCCACGTAGTTGTTCCAGGGCTGCTGGGACCAGAAGAAGGGGGTAACGAAATTTGACCGTTTGGGAGTTGAGATGGCGGTAATCAATACACGGTCGCAAGCCTCCATCCTTCTTAGCCACGAAAAAGAAGCTGGAAGCAGCAGGGGAAGGGCTGCTGAAGGGCTTCTTTCACATACTCCTCCATGGCCTTCTGTTCCGGGATGGAGAGAGGGTAGATACGGCCTTTAGGTAGAGTGGCTCCAGGTAGCAGGTCGATGGCGCAGTCCCATGGCCGATGAGGTGGTAACTTGGTCGCCAAATGCTTGCTGAACACATCCTGGAACCCCCTGTACTCAGCAGGAATCTCCACTTGATGCTGGACTTCTGGACTCTCAACTGAAGTCGAACAGACTGGGAGTTTGGGTTTGAGCACGTAGGACGAAGAAGAGGGAGAAGATAGGGCTTTCTTCTTGACTGGAGCTAGACAGGTATGTGTACAGTTTTCTCCCCAACGAAGAACTTCCCCGGATTTCCAGTCAATGATGGGCTGATGTTGGATCAACCAGGGGCGTCCCAGGATGAGCTCAGCAGTAGACTCCTCCAGCACCAAGAATGAGATCTCTTCTGTGTGTAAACAGCCAATGCGGAGCGTTAATGTGGGAGAGACATGACTGACTCGACCTCGACCCAGCGGCTTTCCTTGGATGGTTTGAACTCTAAGCTCTTGAAGGCTGCGGTGCTTGCGGACGTTCAGTTTTTGGAGCTGGGTTGAAATGAAGTTCCCCGCTGAACCGGTGTCGAGGAGGGCTGGCGCTGAGACACAGATATGCGGGGTTAATAGATGAACCATGGTACGATTTAAAGATTCCTTCAGACGGAGACTGAAGGTTGAGAGTGGGTATATAAGGGTGAGCAGTGATGAAGGATAGCAGGTGACGGTGATGAGGATGAAGAGTTGCAGGTGATGACAATTAATATTCAGGGGATGACGAGCGAGTGGGTGGAGGGAGTGATGATGATGGTGTTGGTGGTGGAATCCTGACAATGTGTGTGTGTGTGTGTGTGTGTGTGTGTGTGTGTGTGTGTGTGTGTGTGTGTTTATTTATTTTTTTAATCATTTATTTTGAGATTTATTTATTCATTATTTTTTTTATTTGATTAGATTTTTTTTTTTTTTTACTTTCACTAAATGAGGGGCTTGTGGATCTCAGTGGTATAACAAAGAAAAGGGAAGCTATTACTGGTCTTTTAAATGACATACTCCAAATTAATATGTGATTCAAAATACAAAATACATACTTATAAGTGAACTTACAAGAGAAAACCTCACAATTCAGCTTTACTGAGAAATGATGCCAGCCTTGTTCCATCTGATGGTGATTTCACAAATGAGTTTGTGTGACTATATACTGTATTCTTCAAAGAATAGCATGATTTTAATTCATTTTTCAACATTATTATTATTTTATTTATTTATTTTTTGCAAAGTTTTGATGACTATTCTATAATAATGTCTCATTTGTTCTCTATAAACTCACTGATAAACTCACATTCAGGATTGTCCATGTTTTAAGAAAAATGTAGCCCTTTTTAATAAAACTAGTTATAAGCATGTTTCCAGAATATTTTGTAGATTATTTAACTAAAACTAAAGCCCGATTCGGACGGTAATTGTTGCTCATGTGAACATCTGTAAAAATAAATGTATATAATCACCTCAGTGGTAAAACTCATGGATTCAGATGGTGATTTATTCACAGAACGTGGCCAGTCACATGATTGTCTGCTGTAAATACGATTAATTTGTTTACATATTTACTCTTATTATTGTGTATAATCTAATCCCATTTATTATTTAAATTGTTTAAATCTCCTGTTTAAAAAATAGGAAAATTGAGGCACATATATAGTTGTATAGGCCTATAATTATAAGCAATATATTATGTATATATCTGTTTATAATACACATTTTAAAATTGTATTGCATATCTGCTGCATATATGCTAAATTGCATATCTATTTTTTTGGCTTGTGGTATTAATATTATTCAGATTATTTTAATATTATGTATAAACTAGTGTGCTCCAAAACAATGACAAAATTCACTTTTACAAGATATAAGCATTCAAGACTCTCAGTCTCTTAGTTCCGCAAATATGGATCAATGATTTTATGACATCACACTGCACTTCAGTTTCTCATCAAACTCTTTGTCCATATTTATGCTTTTTTTATAATGAAAACAAAAGGGACTCAAGACATGTCTATCTCGAATTTATTTAAAGCATATGTTACCCCTGGCTCAACTATTTATGAAACTGTATTTGATGTTATGTTTGTAAGAAAAAAGAAAAAAAAAAAAAGAAAGAAACTCTCTGTCCAATCACATGCTCTCTAGAACCTGAAGTGTCCCGCCCCCTGCACTATAAATAGACGATGAAGCTTCAGCTCAGATCGGTCACTTGTTCACAGGATTTGTATTTTCTGTACAGTGAATGGCACATAGTGCACTATATAGGGGACAGGGAATGATTCAGACAGTGTTAATATTCTTTCCATTGGAGCTAATGAAGTCTGGTTTCACATTGTGTCACGCTAAACGCTGCACCGCACACACATTTTGAATTGTGTGGAAAAAAAAAAAGTTCGGCAGGGAATTTTTACCGGGTGTTGAAAGATAAACACTGACATTTGGATTTGGACAGAATTAAAATCACCAACTACCCCCTGTTAAAACCCTTACAACATATATGGAATAACCGTTTTATAAAAGCAATAATCCTCGTAAAGCTGTGGTTTACAGTGAATTTTATAACAGCTAAGGTGCGTTGCTTCTTTCTTTATTGCACATGAGTCTCTTTCAGATCATCGTTGATATTCACACATGTGCATGTTAGCAACTCACTCGTCAGGATCCTCAGTAATCTTCAGCAAACCTTGACACTGACACCAACACCCTGATGAAGACCATTGGGCCGATACGCGTTGGTCTTTTATGCTTTAGCCCTTTTAAATAATAAAGGCTTTTCAACTTTTGCATCCTACTGAGTGCCTGGACCTGGAATTTTTCCAGTAATCTTGACATTTGTTTGAACCTGCTCATTCTGTTCTTTTCGAGTCTGGTAGTAAACTATCACTAGTATGATCTGCTTCTGCTTGAGCTCTCAACCAATGACACAAACTCCGCAAGAACTGACTCCCTCATATTACACACGGAAATGTACAAAGAAAGAAAATAATAAATAAATATAAAAATATTAATGAATACGTAAATAGACATAATTGAATAAATAAATAAAAATATTTGTTAAATAATAAGCAAATAAAATATGTAAAAATGTATTGTAAATAAATGTAAACAAAAAGATTGTTTTTATTTATTTATTTTTTTAAATTATTTATATTTATCAATTGTTCCTTTATTTATTTTCTTATTATTACATTTATCAGTGTATATATTTATTTATTTAAAATCTGTTCATGTTGGCCCTCTATAGATTGCTATATCTTGAGACAGAATTTTTAAAACACAATCAAAAACACAATGCATTAAAAGTGTGAAGCCGCGATCACGTCAAGCTGGTAGCGACAGAAATGTTGTGCATGCTTATGATTATCATTATTATGATTACAGTCATCTAGAAGCTGCTCAAAAACACAATCCTTGATATTTTTGCATTGAGCTTAGTTTAGTCTTCAGGGTAAAAAAAATCAAATTTATTCAAGCAAATAAAGACTGTCATGTTCTTTTTTAGAAAAAAAAAAAAAAGTTTTTATAAAACATTTTTCTTTCCAAGAACTGCACTGAAGAATTTATACTAAGACTGTAAGACATTTAAAAACCATAAGAAAGTAATTTGTCCAAGGAATATTTCTGTGAATCTGGCCCCAGATGACAAGATATACATCATAATTTATAAAACTCTTCTTTCACCTTCTACAGGAAGAACATGAACACACTTAGAGAGTTTTTCTGCTGGTTTTCTCACTGACTTACATTGTAGGAAGTCGTCCCTGGACCAGAGAGCAATGATGGCGAGTGTGACTGTGGAAATCAACAGACATGAACAGAGTGATTCTCATGATCCTGCATCTATTCCTAACACATTTCTAATATGTTATTCTCCATGATATGAGATGATGCTGGACTGGTTTCTGAGAGCAGATGAATCTCCAGGACTTTACCTCTGTTTGAGATCTTCTTGAGCTCCTCTTTGCAGAAATCCTCCAGTTTGTCTCTCAGCTGATGGACAGATTCTCTCAGATCATCAGAAGAGAAGAGAGAACTGAAGAATTCATTTACATCTGTAGATTCAGGAGGTGCTGAGAGAGACTGGAAACGCTACAGAAAACAGAAATCAAACTCATCAGCTCCACACTTCACCCAATAACCTGCACCAACATCAGATTTGATCTTTAGTAACTCTCCTCAATCCAGCACTTTCACAGCATCAGCTTTATTCTTCTCATATTCATAATATCACATTATAACTACAGATTCTAGTGTTTGCCACTTACACACTATGTAAACTTTCAATTATATAATAAGACACTCATGAACTGTTTCTCTGTGAGTCTCTGTCACAGCAGGATCTGCTCAAGTCAGATCACACTGTGATCCTGTTCTTGTAGATGTGTGTTACCTGCAGGAACTGGATGTGATCCTGTGTGTGTGAAAGCTGCTCCAGCTCAGCGTCTCTCCTCCTCAGATCATTGATCTCCTGCTCCAGTCGCTCCAGTCGTTCTTCAGCTCGACTCACTGCAGTCTTTTCCTGATCTCTGATCAGCTGTATCAGCTCAGAGCGGCTTCTCTCAATGGAGCGGATGAGCTCAGTAAAGATCCTCTCACTGTCCTCCACTGCTGTCTGTGCAGAGCGCTGTTAGGACACACAGTGATTCAGCTTCAGTGAGTCTGAACTGAGATGGAGACAAACTTCTCTTCTTCTCCAGACTCACCTTATGAGACTCCACAGTCTCTCTCAGCTGCTGGAGATCTTTCTCTCTCTGCTGGATTCTCTGCTGGAGCGTCTTCTGCGTCTCCTTCAGCTGCTTCTGCAGAAAAAAAAAAAAAAACAGGTTATAGTGAATGTCCCAGAAAACAAATGGCACTCATGTACATGGTGACATGTAGGAAGGAGTATGAGGAACACAAGGAGTACAATCAAAAGTCTTCAATCCAAGGAACACAGGGGAAATCCACACAAAATGCGCAGGAACAAACACACGTACACAACAAGACCCAAAAGAAGAGAAATGCACAGATAAGAACTTATAAACACAGGATAATTAACAAACACAGGTGCACAGAATAACTAATTAACTAAATGAGGAACATGACCAAATAATGGAACACAGGAACAGAAACAGGGGCAAAACATGACAAAACAGGTCCATGATGCTGACCTACCCAACCCCCCCTCCCCCTCCCGGAAGGCGCATAGCGACATAGACCCAACAGAAGGAAGGTATGGGGTGGGAACTGGGAGGAGGCTCAGGAGGAGGATGGGTGGAGTCTATGGATGTGAAGATTAAGGGAGGAAACAAGTAAGACTTCGAGGAGGAGGAGCTAAGCAGGACCCATGCCACAGCCATGAAGGTGACCAATGGTGGAACTGACAGAGGAAGGAGCCATGAAGGAATGGCCGCCAACTGCAGGCGGCTGACCAATGGCAGAGGAGCAGATGGTGGAGGAGCCTGAGGTGGAGACAGGGGGTGCTTCTCAATATCCCTCCTCATCTCCTCACTCCTCCGTCCTCCATCCTATGACCCGGAAACCGATCGAGCACAGTCATCTTGAAGGACATCTCAATTCTCTAATTGCACCAAGAGGAAGCGAGGATCGAGGAGGGAGGAGGCTTCATGAGAAGCGATGAGTGAGGATACACAGGTGTATTCTATGCGGAAGTCTTTTATCGAGTTAACGTGACGCACGTATAAATTCTCCTCCCCCTTCACATCTGTTGTAATGATTTTTATTTATATTTTACCTTTTCATTTCATATAAACCATGCAGGTCATATATTTCAAACAGAGCATCTTGCTTTATTAATATTTATTATGAATTAACAAACTTTAACAACATAAGGCCAGATCCCTTCAATCACAGCTGATGACACTTTGAAGTAACACTGAAGGGAGTGATGATAAATCATTTCACTTGATTCAAGTCCTCCATCCTCACATCTTTTCCTTGCGTCCTTCCCTCGCATCCTGAAGAGGTGGAGCTAAGACACGAGGAAAGGAAGCGAGGAAAGGAAAAGAGGATGCACAAATAAGAATTGAGAAGCACCCACAGAGCCAATGAGCCAGGGCAACATGGAGGATCCGGAGGGCCAAGGTGTAGCAGATGGTACCTGTGACTCATGGAGGTGGAGCGACAGAGGACTAAGGAGAAGCCGAAGGGATGAAGGATCCTAACAGAGCTGGAGGGAAGAAGGGATGAGGTGCTGTCAGAGGAGTGGAGACCCGAGGTGCAGGAGGGGCGACGCCAGACACAAGACAGAGCCAAAGGGACGAGGGAGCTAGGCAGCCATGGTGGAGCTGTCAGGTCCATGGACCGAGGCAATTACTGATGGTGGGTTGAGGATGAGCAGAGGGGCTGCCAGACAACAGCAGGGGAGGAGGCAGGAGCAGGTGAGTGGGCTGACATTTGTGAGCCTCTGGGCTTAATTTGGGACCAGGAGCATGCTCAGGGCTAGATGTGGGAAAAGGAGCCATGGGAACAGGAACTTTTTCTGGTCTAAACTCGGGGACTGGAGCCCTCTCTGGGCTAAACTTGGGGACAGGATCCCATTTAGGCCTGGACCAGGAAACGGGAGCCCATTCAAGGCTGGACGGGACCAGCCGGGACAAAAGAGAGAGGAGAGGGGGCAAGTCGGGCTCCAGCTCAGTTTCCCAGTATATAATGTCATCCTCGAAGTTCAGCAGTCCCAACTTTATAGTCAGCTCACCCTCAGCTGCTGTGCAGTGGGTGGATCTCCTCACCATGCTCTCTCTGTCTGTGGTATATTCCTTCATGGGGGCTCTGTTGCTGGCTCTCACACCTTGACTGACATCATTTGCAGCTACGGCTCGGCAGCGGCTCTCAGGCTCTCCATCAGCAGTAGGCTCGGGCATGTCCTCCGTGCAGTGGGGAGATGGTGTGCTGGGCACTAGGTCAGGAGTGGATCAGGCGAGATCATTTACAGTGCAGATGGCAAATGACAATCCATTTCTTTGCCAGAATCCATGAATGCGGCAAAATCCTCTTTAGGACCATTTTTGGGCAACAGTGCTCTAAACTTGCGTCGTAGAATGCACAGAGCGTGCCATCCAGGTAGCCCAAAATATGGGGATGGTGTGCTAATGGTGTGCTGGTGGTGCTAGCTAACGGCCTGAACAGTCTCGTATGGTCCTTGAGAGATCTGTCCCCTGCTGAACAAGGGCATCCATAGACACAACAGAAATAAAAAAAACATTAAGTAAAAAAAATAAAAACAAAAACGGAGGGGAGACAGGGAGGTTAATGTTTTTAGGTTGAGTCTTCTGTCATGTTACACTGCTATGGGAAGAACATAAGAGACAGGGAGTAGCAGTCACAGTCGTTAATGAAGAAAACACTGGATAAACCACAATAGCAGCTGAAGTAATAACACATACACAACAAGAAGACCCAACAAAGGAGAAATGCACAGACAAGAACTTATAAACACAGGATAATTACCAAACACAGGTGCACAGAATCACTAATTAACTAAATGAGGACAGGAACATGACCAAATAAGGGAACACAGGAACATAAACAGGGGCAAAACATTTCTAATCAGGTCCATAATCCTGACACATGTGAACAAATGAATCCAGTAAAAGGTGATAACTAATGACTGTAGGTTCAATCTCCAGAAGTCATGATTGGTTTCAATCATTGTACATTAACATGAAGATCAATGCCTGTCTCTTATGGCAAGCATAAGTATTATAAAAGATAAACTGACAGACAAAGAACTTCAGACTCTTTTTGTGTTCTGTATAATTATTCTGTGTCTCTAAACTGAATAAAAACAGACTATTGGATCACTGCACTGGGTATTAACTTGACTGCTAGTGTTAAATACCTGTTTCTCTGTCCTCTGTGCTGCCGCTGATACAATGTCGTGGTTTTTATGTTCATCCATCGTACACAGCAAACATATACACTTCTGGTCAGTGCGACAGAAAACCTCGAGGATCTTCTCATGTTTCTGGCAGATCATCACCTGCAGTCGTCCAGTGGCATCAGTTAGATTGTGTTTCTTTCCTTTAAATAAACTCTCATGTTGTTTGAGGTGATTCTTACAGTAAGAGTTCAGACACATCAGACAGGACTTGACGGCTTTGTATTTTCTTCCAGTACAGACGTCACACTGCACATCTCCAGCTCCAGCGTAACAGTCATCAGAGAGTCTGGACTTCTTCAGTTTCTCCACCACTTCAGCCAGCATGGTGTTTCTAGATAAAGCAGGTCTTGGACTGAAGGTCTGTCTGCACTGAGGACAGCTGTAGACTCTCTTCTGATCCTCCTGATCCCAGAAGTCTGTAATACAGATCTTACAGTAACTGTGTCCACAGGGAATGGTCACTGGATCCTTCAGGAGATCCAGACACACTGGACACAAGAACTCCTTCTTATTTACTGAAATTCTGTCTTCTTCCATTTTGCTGAATACAGAGACACAAACACACAACAGCTCAGCTACACAGCTCAATTTCTCTTTCCCTAGAATCATGTGATTCATGTTTCCTGCTTCTGTGTTTGAGTGACGTGTGCAAAACAGGTTTGTCTGTGAGTCTGTGAAGCAGGTTCCTCATTTATTCTCCTGTAGTCACACTATTTTGGTTTGCATATGTTATGGGTAAATTCCATATGCATACCAGTTTTTTTTATATTGTACAAACTTCATTTTCTATCCCCATACCCTATAACCCAACACTTAAACCTACCTCTCACACAAAACTCTCTGCATTTTTAGATTTTCAAAAAAAAAAAAAAAAAAAAAAAAAAAAACAGTTTAAAATGTTTATTAAGCCATTTGGAAAGTGTCCTCATAAATGTTCCAGTTACTAACAGAACTATGGTTCCCTTTCAATACGGTTCACTGAATCATACTTTGGTGGAACTCCATTTTCTCTGAATACTGAAGCCTGATTTGTTATTGGTCACTCACTGCATAATCATATGGTATTTCAGCCTGACTGCCTATAAGTCAACTCTGGGTGCCATTTTCATCAAGTCAAGTCAAGTCACCTTTATTTAGTGCTTTAGTGCTTTAAACAAAATACATTGCGTCAAAGCAACTGAAGAACATTCATTAGGAACACAGTGTGTCAATTGTGCAAAATGACAGTTAAAGGCAGTTCAGACAGGAACCACTTTGGCAAGTTTACTTGAGTTTATTGAACATTTAAAAAAAAAGTAAAATTTAAAATTTATCTTTGGCAGTATGGTTCCTTATGGGGGTTCTTGCTCCCAGAATAACTGAACATACAAGAGCTTTAACATTAACCCCCTGGAACCATGAATTAAGAAATACATAACAATTAAGACTTTTAATAAGTCTTTAAAGCAAACAGTGATAATCATATGGATGTGGCAGTGGGACGTCTATCCTGTAGCCTGGTTTTGAAGATGGGTGTCTCTCAGCAGTGAGGTCCATACCAGCTAAGATTTTGGAAGCCTTAGTGATCTGAAACAAAGAAGACGACAGCCAAAAGGTGCACAGTATTGAGCTCATGCTTATAATGGGGAGGGAGGAAGGGTTGCGAGCCATTGAGCATACTTACCGAGCAGTAGTGCCATGTATATATATGTCCCGTGTCTAATAGGAGAGAGGTGGTGATTGGAGCGATTTGACAGCTGACCGCATCAGCTGTTCACAGCCTTGCCTCCATGGCCTGACTAAAACTAACCCTGCGCTCAATTTCATCATTGAATTCAGTGATGTCATCTCTGTTCAGTTTAAATAGTGTCTATGCATTTATTTGCAATCAAGTCAACGATATCGCTGTAGATGAAGTGACCCCAACTAAGCAAGCCAGAGGCGACAGCGGCAAGGAACCGAAACTCCATCGGTGACAGAATGGAGAAAAAACCTTGGGAGAAACCAGGCTCAGTTGGGGGTCAGTTCTCCTCTGACCAGACGAAACCAGTAGTTCAATTCCAGACTGCAACAAAGTCAGATTGTGCAGAAGAATCATCTGTTTCCTGTGGTCTTGTCCTGGTGCTCCTCTGAGACAAGGTCTTTACAGGGGATCTGTATCTGGGCTCTAGTTGTCCTGGTCTCCGCTGTCTTTCAGGGATGTAGAGGTCCTTTCTAGGTGCTGATCCACCATCTGGTCTGGATACGTACTGGATCCGGGTGACTGCAGTGACCCTCTGATCTGGATACAGACTGGATCTGGTGGCTACGGTGACCTCGGAACAAGAGAGAAACAGACTAATATTAGCGTAGATGCCATTCTTCTAATGATGTAGCAAGTACATCAGGTGTTATGGGAAGTGTTCCCAGTTTTTGGTTTACCTAATTAATGCAGCCTAAAAATCCTTTAACGGGTTTGGATATTAAAAGCATATTAGTATGTTATGTGTAAGCCAGGTTAAAGAGATGGGTCTTTAATCTAGATTTAAACTGCAAGAGTGTGTCTGCCTCCCGAACAATGTTAGGTAGGTGCCAAATAGGAAAAGGATCTGCATTATTACATGCAGAGTTTTAAGGTCCTATAATTAACACCTCTGTTTTATCAGAATTTAGCAGTAAGAAATTACTCGTCATCCAGTTTTTCATATCGACTATGCATTCCATTAGTTTTTCAAATTGGTGTGTTTCAAGAAATATAGCAGCACTAAGATCCAATAAAACTAACAGAAAGATACAACCATGATCAGATGATAAGAGCAGGTCATTTGTAACTCTAAGGAGAGCAGTCTCAGTACTATGATACGGTCTAAATCCTGATTGGAAATCCTCACATATACAATTTTTCTATAAGAATCAGAATCTTTTGACTGATAAGTGACAGTGTTGACTTGCATGCAGATTTATAACATGTACATAATGCTTTTATTGCTGTTATCTCAGGAAACCAAGATTATGTTAGCAACCAGACGATTCCCTTGATTCACTCACATTGCATGAATCATGCTTTGGGGAATGGTGTCCCATAGCGTTGTGCTATAAGTGTAAAACCAAGGTATCCTGTGAGCCTAACCTGATTTTACCAAGTGAGACATGTTCCTGGAACAACATTGTGATTAACCAATCAGATTTGAAGAACCAGTTTATAGATTTTGTGAAGTTTATGCTTAAAATCAGTGTTTGGTGCTTGTACATCAGTGTCATTCATCTATCATTTCCTCTGATTTTAGGGATCACTCATGGTTAAGGTTAGGTTTAGGTGTAGGGATATGGTTAAGAATATATTTTGGAGTAAAATGTTGTTCCAGGGTCAACAAAATATGTTGACCTAGGAACACATCGGACTTGGCAAAATCAGGACGTGCATCCTGTGAACCCAACCCCAGGATGCCAGAGATGAGGGCCCTTAGGGTAACATCGTACAACTAGACCAGAGTCCTCCAACAAAAATAGACCTGACCACTGGAAGATACAAGTTGATTAGGTGGACAATTTTGTTCATGTTCTAAATTATTTTAAATGACCGTACAGGTCATTTGTCTCTATTCTCATATACGACCCATATGAGCGTTCCCTAAATTAGTGCCTCTATTGCCAACAGGAGATCTACAGAAACATTCGCCTAAATGCTTTGTGGGTTTCTTTTAATATGCTTGCTATTTGTTTTAAACTGTTTTTGCTTTAAACTCTCCCAGCTATTTGAAATGTTTAATTGCTAAAAAGATTTTTAGATGATTTCAAGACACGTACAGTTAGGGTTTCCACGCATCTCTTAAAGTAGTCCATCGTCCCGTGTTTATGAATATTATTATGAATTGTTTCAAATCTGGATAGTGGACTCTGTTTGTCCTATTCAGCCTTTTTGACGTTCAGATCATTCAATCGGACCCTGCCAGCATTATAAAATTAGTTTTCATTGTGAAATCCGTTTAAAAAAAACGCTTGTGATGGAAAGCGATCATAGTAACATGTCGTTCATGTCATGTGTGATAAAACCTCAATAACCACAACACATATCATGTATCTCCCATCATAGCTGTCATTTGGTATTTTTAGTATACAAACCCGATTCCAAACAATTTAGGGACACTGTACAAATTGTGAATAAAAACAGACAGCAATGATGTGGAAGTTTCAAATTTTAATATTTTATTCAGAATACAACATAGATGACATCAATTGTTTAAACTGAGAAAATTATCATTTTAAGGGAAAATGAAATTGATTTTAAATTTCACGGCATTAACACATCTAAAAAAACAAGGCCCTCTGTTTACCACTGTGTGGCATCCCATCTTCTTTTTATAGCAGTCTGCAAATGTCTGGGGTCTGAGGAGACAAGTTGCTCAAGTTTAGGAATAGGAATGTTGTCCCATTCTTGTCTAATACAGGCTTCTAGTTGCTCAACTGTCTTAGGTCTTCTTTGTCGCATCTTCCTCTTTATGATGCACCAAATGTTTTCTATGGGTGAAAGATCTGGACTGCAGGCTTCAGTACCCGGATCCTTCCTCTACACAGCCATGATGTTGTAATTGATGCAGTATGTGGCCTGGCATTGTCATGTTGGAAAATGCAAGGTCTTCCCTGAAAGAGACGACGTCTGGATGGGAGCATATTTTGTTCTAGAACTTGGATATACCTTTCAGCATTGATGATGCCTTTCAAGATGTGTAAGCTGCTCATGCCACACACACTCATGCAACCCCATACCATCAGAGATGCAGCTTCTGAACTGAGCGCTGATAGCAACTTGGGTTGTCCTTGTCGCTGTTGGACAGTGTTATCTGCTTCCTGTTGGCCTGCTGGCCTTGCTGTAGCTAATCGTAGCCCCGTGTAACTGTTTTTTTCTCTCTCAAATCTTTATCTTACTATCACTCTCTGTTTTTTAAAGTGATAAAATATAACATTTTTTCACAAGTTCGTCAAACAAATGTGGTAAGAATATTTCATCAAGCAAGGTGAGTAATGGCTTCTCCTGCTATTGTTATTTGCACCTCTTGCCACATGTACAGTTTATCTATCTCTGTCGCAGATGAGGGATTCACATGGAATAAATGCAGGGAAATAGTTAGGCTGACAGAGAAGATTTCAAAATTAGAGACACGCATCCAAACTTTAATTGAGGACAGTTCTGCACGCTTATTAAACAAACTACAGCTAGTACAAAATGCAGCAGTATGAGTTTTTACTTGAACATATTAGCCTGGTCCTGTCATCACTGCACTGGCTCCCTATCAAACATCGTATAGATTTTAATATATTTCTTATTACTTATAAAGCCCTGAATGGTTTAGCACCGCAGTATTTGAATGAGCTCCTTTTACATTATACTCCTCTACGTCTGCTACGTTCTCAAAACTCAGGCAATTTGATAATACCTACAATATCAAAATCAACTGCGGGCGGCAGATCCTTTTCCTATTTGGCGCCTAAACTCTGGAATAACCTACCTAACATTGTTCGGGAGGCAGACACACTCTTGCAGTTTAAATCTAGATTAAAGACCCATCTCTTTAACCTGGCTTACACATAACATACTAATATGCTTTTAATATCCAAATCCGTTAAAGGATTTTTAGGCTGCATTAATTAGGTAAACCCGAACCGGAAACACTTCCCATAACACCTGATGTACTTGCTACATCATTAGAAGAATGGCATCTACGCTAATATTAGTCTGTTTCTCTCTTGTTCCGAGGTCACCGTAGCCACCAGATCCAGTCTGTATCCAGATCAGAGGGTCACTGCAGTCACCCGGATCCAGTACGCATCCAGACCAGGTGGTGGATCAGCACCTAGAAAGGACCTCTACTGCCCTGAAAGACAGCGGAGACCAGGACAACTAGAGCCCAGATACAGATCCCCTGTAAAGACCTTGTCTCAGAGGAGCACCAGGACAAGACCACAGGAAACAGATGATTCTTCTGCACAATCTGACTTTGCTGCAGTCTGGAATTGAACTACTGGTTTTGTCTGGTCAGAGGAGAACTGACCCCCAACTGAGCCTGGTTTCTCCCAAGGTTTTTTTCTCCATTCTGTCATCGATGGAGAATCGCTGACTCCTCTGGCTTGCTTAGTTGGGGTCACTTCATCTACAGCGATATCGTTGACTTTATTGCAAATAAATGCACAGATACTATTTAAACTGAACAGAGATGACATCACTGAATTCAATGATGAACTGCCTTTATCTATCATTTTGCATTATTGACACACTGTTTTCCTAATGAATGTTGTTCAGTTGCTTTGACGCAATGTATTTTGTTTAAAGTGCTACATAAATGAAGCTGACTTGACTTGTCATGTCATGTTTAGTCCGGATGACATGGCGTCCTGGTTTTCCAAAAAGGACTTCAAATTTTGGTTAATCTGACTACAGAACAGTTTTCCACTTTGCCACAGTCCATTTTAAATGAGCCTTGGCCCAGAGAAAACGCCTGCGCTTCTGGATCATGTTTAGATATGGCTTCTTTTTTGACCTAAAGAGTTTTAGCCAGCAACGGAGAATGGCACGGTGGATTGTGTTCACTGACAATGTTTTCTGGAAGTATTCCTGAGCCCATGTTGTGATTTCCATTACAGTAGCATTCCTGTATGTGATGCAGTGCTGTCTAAAGGCCTGAAGATCACAGGCATCCAGTATGGTTTTCCAGAATGTTCCAGATTCTCTGAATCTTTGGATGATATTATACACTGTAGATGATGATAACTTCAAACTCTTTGCAATTTTTCTCTGAGAAACTCCTTTCTGATATTGCTCCATTATTTTGAATGAGAAGGTGTGTCCAAACTTTTGGTCTGTACTGTAAATATGGCATGATAATAAGGCCTGAAGTTAGGAAGAACATTTTAAGGAAAAAAATAATAAAAAAAGAATTAATAATGATTTTTTCCTTCTCAGATCTTGTATGTGGTTTAAAAACACCCCTGGCCAAACGGGGTGCATCTCTTCCCACTTTGATAATTACTGTAGTTACCATGTTCTGAACATCACATCCTTTCTTTTCTAACCAGATGTAATCTATATTATATATATAATATTTGGACATTATTTCTAAAAATTACATTAACTTAGCACCAACAAGCTTGTTAGCTAGACAGTTAGCATCAGCTAACAATATTTACTTATTTTCAGTATGATGAACATTCATGTCTGTGTACTCGTCTAGTTAATCCAAACAATATACATATGTATAACGTTACTTTCGATAAACAATATAAAAACAGACGTCACATAGGACATTTTAATAAAACTGTAAATACGTGCATGAGTTATTGTATTTAATCTGTGTTATTTTATGGGTTTTTTTGTTGTTGTTTTTTTTTACCTAAAATTGATGTGTCTGCATCGTCTGCACTCGAGCATTTCGGTGGGCTTAATAATTAATCCAAAATTTCGACATTAATAACTTCCTTTTAGCAACGTCAGATGCACGCACGCTCACAAGATCTCCCGGTTCTTACTTCTGGGGACTCGCAGTCTTGCACTAAACGGTTCATTTGAATCAGTGAGTGGTCGACACCAGAACAGCTGCAATCGGATCATTCTAATTCGTAAACGAATCGTTTGATGTGATTCGCGATCCAATTTAAAAGTTTATTTTGAAAAGATTCAGTTCGTTCATGATGAATCAGACACCGCTTCTGCGTGTCGGAGCACATGATATATTATAGTGAGTAACGATATGTTTTATGAAGTGTAGTGAAGTAAAAAGTACGATTTTATGCTTTGGAATGTAGTGAAGTAAAAGTAAAAGTTGCTCAAAATAAAACTAGTACGTAAATGTACTTAAGTACAGTAACGAAGTAAAGCTACTCCGTTACTGTCCACCACTGCAAATCCACAGCCTTTTTATATACAGATCAAGCATTATAATGTGAGTATATAATATTGGAGAGTTTTACCGTGCATCCTGCTGTAAATGGGCGAGGTGCGCGCTATTTGAATACTGAATGGAGAATGATTGACTGCTGCAGAGGAGGGGAAACAAGGTTTCCGTAAACTTTAATTTAATGATGTAAATAGTCTTTTGTCCATAACATTAAGCTATGGAATTGCTTCAGATGACTTTGAGAAATTATAATCAGACCCAAGTCACCCAAACTGATGTGAAAAAATGGGAGGCGCCGAAAATCGCAATGTTTGCATCCCTGAATATCATTAAGTTCCTAAGTGTTTGGGTGCACTGCACTAATTTACCCGTGTAGAACGTTGCGTCACATTAGTTCCGCTTTTGGCGCTCGCATGTAAAATCATATTACTTTTTTTTTTCAGCACGGGGGTGGCCAGAGGGGTGGCCAGGGACATGTCTACAGAGGCACGGGCCACCCTAGGCCTCCGTGTAGAACCGCCACTGGTAACACAGTAAACACATCACTTTCCAAACATTTAATACCTTTTTTAATTTAATTGTAATTCAATGTTTTTTCTTTTCCAGTTTCTTCATACCACATATATCTCCATCTACAACAACATTTAGTGTCCAGCAACTCTCTCTATGAAACCATTACTCTCTCTCTGTCTCTCTCTCTCTCTCCGAGTCTGAGAGGGTTGGGTATCCGAGGGTTCCCACATGGAGAGGGCGACGTTTTGGTTTTTTCTATTACTATTCTTTCGTTTTTCCACTAAAACGAAAATATTATTTTGTAAAGGAGATTATAGTTTGAGTGTATTTGTATTTTGTTTGGGATCGGGATGGCGTCCCTCTCCTGTTTCCCTCCGTCATGGCGTCAGGTGTGTTCCTGCGTCAGGTGTGGCGGTGGAGGATGTGTTGGTGGCAGTAGGAGAGGAGATCGGATACGAGAATATTACATCTGCGTCTCGTATGAATAAAGTGGTGGTGGTGTTTGTGAAGGAGGAGGTGCAAGTAGGCCGTTTGATTACAAACGGGATTGTGGTAAGTGGAGAATTTATTATTGTTTCACCGCTTGTTGCTCCAACCACAAATGTAACCATGTCAAACATGCCTCCATTCATTCCCAACGAGGAGATTGAGCGTGGACTTTCGCGCTACGGGAAATTCGCTAGTGCAATGAAAGCGCTTCCACTCGGCTGTAAGAATGCGTCGTTAACATGTAATATCTTTCAGAAGACAAGTGTTCATGTTCCTGAACGAGCCGAGTATTGACGTGTCGTTTAGGGTGATGCATGAGGGGAAGGCTTACATGATTTATGCCAACACTGGGAGTATGAAGTGTTATGAATGTGGGCATGTTGGCCTTAAGCGATTAATGTGCCCACATAAGGTTGGTGTTAGCGGGGAGAACCCGTCAGAGAATGCCGGGCCGAGCACCGCGGGCGGCGGGGAGAACGCGACAAAGAGTGCACTGCCTTCAGCAGTGAAGGAGCGGGAGGATCACAGTGGAAAACAGGCAGAAAGCGTAATTAATGACAGTCATACTGAGGAAGGGTGTGCTGAATCAGAAGCAGGTGAAAACAGTGTAACGAAAAACGATGTGAGTGAACATGGAGATACTGAAATGGAAAGTGTTAATCTATCAAAGAGTCAAGAAAACTGTGACCCCTCATTTCTGAACACGTGTGCGGCGCATTACGGCTGCGACAAGGTTTTATTCCGTCCTCCACGCGGTGCCAACTCACACCGGGAGCATATCAAAAGCGGAGCGACTGGATGCGTGAGACCACGTGATTTGCCTGTCCGACGTGGTTTTCAAGATGCATAACTACTGGTTATATAAATAACCAGATATATAAATAATGGTTATATAGGCTACTTTTCAAAATCATGTAGTAGGAAGATAATTAGGAGGTTATTGTATTCACCTTCCAGTCCTAAAACTTGTGCAATCAAACTCCATGCCTTTTCCTTTTCCTTGTAAAAAGGATTTGTGGTGTCATATAACACTGTGTGTTTTTCTGATTTCAGAATGAATCTCTCGTCGTCCATTTCTTGTCTCCTACCAAGGATATATTGCCAATACACATGCAATACGTTTGGGAGTCTGCACAGGGTGTTTATTTGGAAATTGAAAGGGATTTTTGACTTTTATTTTGTATCTCTGGTGCGACTTGGACGCGCGTCAGTCAAAAATAGACTAGGCGCCTATATTTAGCGAAGCGGGGCGGAGAATGGGCGCGATCAGCTCCGGTAGCCATGTCGCAGCCGTAATGCGCCGCGCACGTGTTCAGCGTAAATGAGGGGTAAGACAGAAATGAAAGATGATGATACTTTTTCTGAGGTTTCTGATGTGGGCTCGCAGATAGAAAGAGACGTGTACACTCTAAAAGAAATAAATTACTTTCTAGACACGACTTTTGGCAAGGCTTTCGATGTCACTGATTTTTTCCCAGACCCTGAGAAGTTCATAGCGTCGGTACTGTTATTTCAGAGAACGGTTAGTTTTGAGGCTTTAGACAAGAAAAAGAGGTTTAGACTGAAGAAAATGGTAACAAAATTGAGAAAAGATAAAGTTGTTTCCCAAAGACACCAAAATGTTTAAACATCACGTGGTGAACTTTACTTTTTCTTGTCTCTTTCTGTCTCTGTCCTCTTTATTTTTATATTCCCACATGGATGTTTCAAGGGTGGGATCTCTTAAATATAAACGGTAGATGAGATCGGGGAAAACTAGGAATGGTTTCTGAGTTTATTAAAATTAAAAAGGTTAATGTTTCTTTTTTACAAGAAACCCACACTAACAAGGACAATGAAATTGAGTGGGGAATGTGGTGGGAAGGCAAGTTTGTTTTAATCCATGGCACAAACAACAGTGCAGGAGTTGCTATTTTATTCTCTGCAAACATGAATATCAACATTTTAAATATAGACAACATTGTTAAAGGCAGATTGTTACTAACAGAAATTGAATACGAAGAAACTTTGTTTGTGCTGGTAAATATATATGCTCCCAATAACGGTCCAGAACGCAAGGATCTTTTTATGAAATTAAGAGATGCTGTCCAGAAGTATGATGAGAGTGTGTGTCTGGTAATTGGTGGTGACTGGAATTGCACAACTGATTTTATTGTAGACCGAAATGGTGAAGAGCCTCACAGTCAATCTGCTGCTACCCTGTTAAGTTTTATTCATGAATTCCAGCTAATAGATGTGTGGAGAACAAGAAACACGGGTGTGAGACAATACACAAGGCTGAAAGTGTGTGATGATAGAGTCTCTGGAGCAAGATTAGACCGGTTTTATTTGAACGAAATGTGGAGTAATAGAGTTATTGATGCTTCTATTTCTCCCAATGGTTTTTCAGATCACCACATGATTACTTTGGTTTTAAACATAAAGAAGACACAAAAGTCTAATTATTAGTGGCTTTTAAATGTTACATTTTTAAATGATGTTTTATTTTGTGAAAGTTTTAAAGTGTTTTGGAGCAACTGGAAGTTGAAAAAGTCTTCATTTGAAAGTCTGTGTCAGTGGTGGGATGTGGGAAAGGTGAACATAAGACTTTTCTGTCAGAATTATGCTTCCCAAACATCAACCATAGTGAAAAACACAGTAAGGACTTTACAGAAGGACATTGAGTCGATGGAAAGAAATCTTGTGTCCAGTAGTGAAGCTGTGCATTGTGATGTTTTAAAAAAGGAAAAACAAGAACTGAACTCTTATTTGCAGGAGCAGGCAAAGGGAGCGTTGATAAGAGCCAGATTCTGCTCTGTCAAGGACATGGATGCTCCAAGCGCTTTCTTTTTTAATCTAGAGAGAAAAAGTGTCCATCAGAAGCAAACGTGTCATCTCCATCGGCAAGATGGATCGGTGACTTCAAATCCAGCTGAAATGAGGAAGCTAGCGAGAGACTTCTATAAGCAGCTGTTCAGCGCTGAGAGCTGTGATGCTGCGAGCGTTGAGGATCTGCTGGAGGAACTGCCTCCGCTCCAGCACCAGCAGAAAGAGGCACTGGACACTTTAATCTCTTTTAAAGAACTCACGGAAGCAGTGCGTCAGCTACACACTGGCCGTTCTCCAGGGATTGATGGCTCATCTGTGGACTTTTATCAGCAATTCTAGGATATAATAGGACCAGATTTTTATGAAGTGTTGTTGGACTGCATCAAGAACAAAACTCTTCCCACAAGCTGTTGACGAGCCATCCTGTCTCTCCTTCCAAAGAAGGGGGACTTGGGATTTTTAAAGAACTGGAGACCTGTATCCTTACTGTGTTCGGACTACAAAATATTCTCCAAATGCTTATCAAACAGACTGAAAAATGTTTTAGACCAGTTGATTCGCAAGGATCAGTCATACTGCATTCCTGAAAGATCAATTACGGACAACCAGTTTTTATTAAGAGACATGATCGACATTAATCAGTTTTATCATGGAAATCTTGGGGTTTTATCGTTAGATCAAGAAAAAGCTTTTGATCGAGTTGATCATGAATATCTTTTTAATGTTTTAAAGTGTTTTGGATTTGGTGACAGTTTTATTTCTTACATTCATTTGCTGTATTTTAATGTGTCTGTGCTGGTGAAAGCAGGAGGTGGTTTGAGTGAGCCGATCCTGGTGTCCAGAGGCATCCGGCAGGGATGACCACTGTCTGGACAACTGTACAGCCTGGTCATAGAACCTTTGTTGTGCAGGTTGAGGAAGAATCTTAATGGAATAGCAATTCCTAGTTCACAGGACAATTTTAAGTTATTTTTATCAGCATATGCAGATGACATTACTGTTTTCATTTCAAATCAGGATGACGTCACAATTTTAAATCAAACTCTTGGTTTGTATGAAAGAGCTGAGAAAGACTCAACTGAGTCGGATCCGAGCTTTCAGATTACAGTCTGTGCAGAGACTTCTTTATAAAGATGTGACATGGGCTAAAACAGCAAGTGCTTTGCTGAAGCAGGCAGGAGGACTTGGTCTAGACAAACACTTGTTTTTAATGAAATTAGAGGAAATAAGCCTGTCAGAGCTTCCACCGTTTTATAAGTTTATGCTGCAGACATGGAAAACTGTTTTTAAAGTGAAACGAGACATAGATGAGCAAGAACATTGGACTCCAGAGGAACCGTTGTTTTTTAATCCGTTGATCCAGACCCGATTGCTCTCCTCCGTGACTTTGCGGAGATGCTTAATAAGGAATGGCGTCTACAAACTTGGACATCTTCTTGATGAGAGGGGCTGGAAACCTACTGAAGAACTCCAAGAGTTGACGGGGTTAAGGTCCTTGCGTCTTGTTTTTAAACTGAAAGAAGAGATCTCCAATGCGCTACCAAGTGGCTGCAGGTCTTGGATTGCACAGAGACAAACACTGGACATGAGAAATAACCAAGACTTCCCAGACATCAAGATCTCACCTATCATAAATAAGGAAGATGGGGAGATTGCGGACTCGGTTTTATCCTTCACAACCCCCCAGCTTGATCTTTTTAAAGATGCGTCTAAGAAAGCTTTATATTGCACTTCAGTGAAAATGACACACCAAGAATACCTAAAAGGAATAACGTTTCTTTAACGTTTTTTAATAGTTGGTTTTAGTTTAACAGTCTTACCTAAAAGTCAGTAACTTTTGGTTGTTTTTCTGTGACATCTTAAAAGTGGAAAACCATTACAGAAAGATCTGTAATGCAGTAGCTCCAGCTGATCTGCAGTGGTTTGTCTAAGAATCACAGTATGTTAATGTGTGTGACCACACCATTCTCATTCAGATCTTCTTTAATGGGATGTTAAACCTGCTAAACTCACACACACACACACACACACACACACACACACACACACACCGCCAGCTCTTGCTGCTATCAGCTCGACCTCAGTCAAAGAGTTTAATCCTGTGAAACGTTTCCTGCTCTGATGCTCCATCAGTGTGACATGATGAAAAGCACAGATCACACGCTCTCCAGCCGAATACACAAAGAGTCGAGAGAACCAGACACACACCAGATCAAGAGACACTCGTGGACCATCTGCAGGAGAAAACACAAACACAAACATGAGCAGCATCACATATTAGTGTTCACCTCGAGCTGAAGACTCACTGCTTAAAGCATCTTATACACACACACACACACCCACACACACACACACAAAGACACTCCTGTGGGAGGCTCAGTTCAGAGGAAACTGTGTTTTTTTAGGAACTGAGTGGTTTGGGTTTCCTGTGAGGTTTCAGATTTGTGTGTGTGTGTGTGTGTGTGTGTGTGTGTGTTTCCTCTATGACTCAGTGATTTCCATGCATGTTAATACATGTAGGATGGTCCTGTGTGTGTGTGTGTGTGTGTGTGTGTGTGTGTGTGTGTGTGTGTGAGAGAGAGAGAGAGAGAGAGAGAGAAGCTGAAAGAGGATCTTACTGTAAACACAGCCTGAGGAAGCCACTGCACTGAGATATTACTATAATTATTATTATTTATTAATGCTGGCAGTTCAGACACCTCAATAAAGTCTTTGAAACTTCACTGGAAGAAAGAAAAACTGCAGATGATTCTTGGTTGTTGAATGACTTCAAATGCACTCGAAGAATTGGTACAAAAAATAAGTTTTCACAGAGAAATTGTAAGTACAGTTTGCAAACAATTAACAACTAATGGCAAGTAACAAATGCTTTACAGTAAAGAGAATTTGGGCTAAAGAATTTTTTAGATTTTATTTGTCCAAACAAAAACAACAACAAAAAATTCTGATAATTGTGTTTGTAACCCAAGCTTGCTTTTTAATAAATATTTTAATCTTATAGTTTAAAAATATAGTGTAAAATAAATCCTCTCAGAAATGACTGAATTTTACAAATAATAGCTAATAAACTAATAGCAAGTAATGCATTGATTTAAACATTTAATTGTTACATTTTATTGTAAAGTTTTATTTATTTATTTTTGAAAAATGGTTTTCAGTAATCTTTGTTTACAACTTCAAAAAAATAATTTCTACAGTGTAAAAGTGTCTGCTTTTGAATAATAAATGATCGTGAATGCAAATGAAATTTACCAAACCACAAAAGCTTGATCAGATGAAGCTGATAATCATCTGTGAAGAATGTCATTTCAACCTCAGTCAGAAATAATTACATGTAAAAATGTTAAACAAGAGTTCATGAGCAAACACTGTGAGAACAAAATCATCAGTTTCCTTTCATTATCATTGAAGAACAGCTTTACATTTCCTTGAACAAAAGCCCTTCACGTGTGTGTGTGTGTGTGTGTGTGTCTGTGTGTGTGTGTGTGTGTGTGTTACGGTGTCCTGTGAGGTGATCCGAGCCAAATGGACTCTTACACTTCTCTGAAGGTCCAGGAAACAGACAGGCGACTAATCCACAAAGCAATTCACAACAACAAAAGGTGCAATCCTGCAGAGAGCAAACACACACACACACACACACACACACACACACACACTTAACGACTCCATTTGGAAGAGTGTTTCACTATTATTGCCTGCTGTCTATTGAGCTGCTACTTCCTTGTTAGCATTCCCCTTGTAAATTCCCCTCTCTCTCTCTCACATGCACACACACACACACACACACACACACACAAACACACACTTCTTGCACAGTTTAGTGATTACATATTTCCAACAAATAAAAACATTCGGTTTGTGGTTTATCTCACAAAGAACGTCTGTGTCATATTTAACCCCAAATCCGAAATATGTGTGCATTGAAAAATAGTTTTTATGATAATTAAACATTACAGCCTCATTGGTGGTATACATTAAATATTAATGAAAAATACCAGATATCAAATTCAGAACAACATTTAAATTGATCTCTTTATTGCATTCGAGTATAGATAATTTGTCTGAAGACGTTATTGAAATAAATGGTCACAGAGCACAAATTTGGGGTTAAATGTCACCTGACCTGAAATTAAGCTTCAAAAAAAAAAAAAAAATAAATAAATCAACAAATCAACATCACAAAGCAAAAATCTTAATCAAAATCTAAAAACAAACTTCAGTTTCTTTATGAATTTCTTATTTCTTTCTTTTGGTTTTTGGGTGGAATGTTTACTTTAAAATCAACATTTGATTAAAAATCTACAAATTCAGATAATAGTGTTCTTTGTGCAAGTATTTTAATCTTTACACCAAACATAGATTCAATTTTAAGCCAAAAGCTGAGCAAAAACAAGTTCTCAGAGCAGCACAGGAGGAGGAGGACAGATCTGAGTCGACGGGAGAAAACCAGCAGCTCACAAACAAACACAGGAAACACGCAGTAAAAGAAGATAAAGAGAGAGATTTATGAGCCTCACACAGGTGGCCAGGTGGACACACACACACACACACACACACATCTGAGCTGTAATGAGGATTGCACGTCTGGTTTCGTCCTCCAGAAACACACATCTTCATTTCCAGGTCCTGTGGATTTAATAATTAAATCCTAAATAAACACAAGTTTATTTCGACTAACTCTGACTCTCCAGTCTGTTTCCTTCACTTGAAATGAGACACCAAACAAGAGCGTTTTGCATTAACTTGTATATTTTTGCATTAAAGTTAACATGTTTCCATCTGTTTCTCCATTCTTTCATGTTGCAGTAAGTGTTGATATTTTGTTATATTCAGACATGAGTAAATCTGTCCTTTGCAATAAATATCATAAAATAATAGAGCTTCACATAATAAATATTTTTTACAACATCAACAACAACCAAAAAAGATCTAACAGTCTTAACATTTCCTTTAAAAATAGCCGTAAATTCATCTTGCGCATTTGAACGTACGTCTTTCCATGAGAACGAACAGACAGAGTCAGAACGATGGCGTCTGTGGATCCAAAAACAGCTACATCACAAGTCCTTCACAGGTTTGGTAGGAGGCGTTTCGAAGCACCATCGCGTGTTAGATAAAAGCTGTACAAAGTCAGGTAAGGCTAGCACTGGGGATGCGTTCCACTCCATTTGTTATGCCCTTCGCTCACAATACATATATACAGGAAAGCTTGGGTTGTTATAAATATTAAAAATACATATTTTTTATATATTATGCATTCTTAAAAACAAAGGTACTTAAAAGGGTCTTCACATCGATGCCTTAGAACAACTATTTTTGGTTCCACAAAGAACCATTTAATCAAAGGTTCTTTAAAGAACCATCTCTTTCTTAATTTTTTTATAATTTGAAGAACCTTCTTTTGCCACAAAGAACTTTTGTGAAACACAAAGGTTCTTCAGATGTTAAAGATTCTTTATGGAACCATTTAGACAAAAAAAGGTTTATCTATGGCATCGTGAAGCACCTTTATTTTTAAGAATGTATAGTTGTTTGAGGTGAGGATATATTAAACACGATCTATGACGACATAAATGCATTGCATAGTTGTCTATGGAGCGGCCTGATGTGTGCATATGAAGCAGACTCGCACCCTCGGTCAAAATCATTCAATAAACGTCCCTCATCCACGTCACGAAGTGAAACACACTTTGAATTGGCATTCCCCTGAGGGGAAGTGCTTAAGGAAGTTCACGAGTATGCGTCTAAAAGTGGAGTGGAACGCAGCCAGGTTAAAGAAAACAAACAAGTGGTTCTTCTGCACCACGGGGGGGCGGAGCTTAACAGGCACTCATTGACATAACTCCTCCCACAGCCTCACCCTCTTTGCAATTTCCGCATCTTGCAGTAACAAAACCAGCTTTTTAAGCTAAAGAAATACGAGTGATTTCTCAGGACAGTTTTCCCGGCGCATGTCCGGGCGTCTGGTTCCAGTTCTGCAGCTTGCAGTAAACGGTGTTAGAGTTCTTGCAGCGGCATCCAGGCCGCTTCACGCGGTCGTGGCACGAGTTGCACGCTTTCACGCAAGCCTTAGAAGGCAGGTAACACAGCAAACATGGAAAGAGCATCGACACGAGTCCCATGCACAGAAAGCGTGAGCAGCACTGCGGATGTGACAGAGAACACGGCCGGTCCGCGCATGGGTCCCCAACATCGTCATCGTTTGAGCAATGATAAAAAATCCCTTTGACTAAACACATGCATGTCCCGTACTCCACAACATTTTCAGCCGAACACAAGCATTGTCCGTTGCATGTGAGGCACGCCGGAAGCGGACGAGGTGCCATGCATTCGCTGCATTTGCATTTCCCGCAACTCTCACAGATGTATAAATGCGCCGAGTCTAGTTTTTCCTGTTTAAGAGGAACGTCCGGTGGGAGAAAGGGATGCATGGATGCGTTCAGAGATTTGGGCTGAGTCCGTACAGCGGGACTGCGATGATGCGACGGTGCTAGCAGGCCTCGCTCCGATCCGTCGCTGCTATTGCTCCCGGAGCTCGTGGATCTGCTGAGCGCTGGTGGATGCGCCGCTCGGTGCTCGTAGTTGTTATTCACATTCACATTCACCAGGATCATCTCGTGAGTCCTCTCCTGCTTGTCTGCGTTGCGCGGTGGAGGCCCCGGGGCCGGTCGGGGTGCTACGGCCGGGCCCTCAGTGTACTCGTTGCATGAGCGGATGGCTTTGATCTGCTCCAGGGACAGGATGGCACCGGATGGGAGGCTTCCTCCACGCTGACCGTGACGATCCATGAGACACGATCAGCAGCTCCAAACAACACGGATGCAACGTTCATCTGACACCCTGAGAGACAAGCAGAGAGACGTCACTCTCAACATGCAATCAATGCAATCAGATTCTTTTTGCTTTTTTTTGTGTCTCTATTACACTTTTAGACAGTTTTTATGATACACCCCTCACTCTTAAAAATAAAGGTTCTTTATTGGTATCTATGGGTTCTATGAAGAACCTTAAACACTTGTTCTTTATAGTGGAAAAAGCTGCTTTGACAGAATCTGTTTTGTATAAAGCCACATAGATAAAGGTTACTTGATTTGAAAAAGGTTCTTTAGATTATTACAATTTTCTCAGGTTCACTCTTAAGACAAAATATTTGACGAACCACTGAAAGGTTCTTTTGGAAACCTTTTACAAATAAAGACTGTCTACTGGCATCTACTGGTTCCATGAAGAACCTTGAACATTAATGCAACTTTCAATTAAAAAAAAAGTTATTTAGTTTATTAAAATGTTCTTTTCACTTAGGAAATAATGATTATTTTAGGTACTGTTTTTCTGAAAGGTTGCAATGCACTTTAAAATGTATCAGAAATACATGCCATTTTCTGATGTAATAAACAATCTGTAAAAAATTGCAATGCATTTTAAATTACTTAATAATTAAAAGATATAATGCTAATAACATACATTATGAAGCAGAAAGGTCAAGTAGACGGTTATCCAGCCACTCTTTGACTTTTTCGATGCAGTAACACAATTTTACCAACGGTTCATTTGAGAACTGTTCACTAACAGGTTCCAAAAGCGGTCGTGAAAATCATTGTTTTGAAGCATGTACTGGTGTAAAACATAAATAAATCTATCTAGTGGTTACTGAAGACCCTGTTGGAGCACATGCACACTCCCAGCCCCAGGAGCTTTTGTTTTTGACTTCCTTTGTGGGGTTCAAGCCTTAATTAGAGGGTCAAACCCCCTGGACACAATTCACACCCTGATGTTTGGAGATGCACGATCATCCTATTCTGATAGGACGCCCTAAAATCTCAGATCTGGACTGTACATGTGCAAATGTACTTTCTGAGACTGAGCTCATAAATCACACCGCAGAAGCGTGTGTGTGTGTGTGTGTGTGTGTGTGAGAGAGAGAGGGGTCTCCAGCTCTTTCCTTCTATTCAGAGCCATTTAACCCCCGAGCAGAGAGAGAGAGAGAGAGAGAGAGAGAGAGAGAGAGAGAGAGAGAGAGAGAGTTGACTATTAACAAGACTTTGTACCGACCTCAATAAGCACACAACTGAAGTAAAGTACAAACACTTCCCGTGCTGATTTGCATGTGTATGGCTGCTTAACATTAAAATGCAGAGCCACACAGAGCAGGAAGCCTTCAAATCAAACACAGAGCTTCACGCGCTTCTCAAAGCGCTTCGTGATGCGGGACGAGTCCGACACTTCACGAGACTTCGGCGATTTACTCTTTAGTTCAGAAGCTTAAACGCAGAGAACGGAATAAAATTGTTTGAGCTAATAGTGTTAAGCATGCAAAAATGAATACAATCGTTTGGGCCAGTAAAATTACGCATGCAGAACGAAAAACGCACAGATTAGAAAATGTCGCGTTAATGTCCCATGCGCTACTGTTGCGTTAAATCAATAATAGGAATAATCCGCATTTATATGTTAAGATAAAAGTATCTGTTTTTATTCATATTTTAACCCTGTATTGTTTTATCCATGTATGTTTGGCCTATAATTAATATGTAAAAAAAAATAATAATACACAGTGCACAAAACGCAAAACGACAAGAAAAAAAAACGTATGAATGAAAACAAGCCCGCTGGGGGAGGAGGGTGTGTGTTGTGTGTATTCAGGCTTAAACACACGCACACACACACACACACACTCATGCACGCACAGCCTGAAAGCATAATATGATTATGAACATGAGTTTTGAGTAATAAACGCGAGTTTGTCGCGCGCGCAGCGGCCTGTGGAGACCCAGAGACCCGGATTCAGAGATCCACTCACGATCTCCATCCAATCCTGCACGATATAACACGGGTGTGTGTGAGGAGCGATACGCACCTACAGACAGACTCCCAAAATATCAAATCCATTGGTC
>NC_039256.1:33605798-33608298 GCF_003368295.1 Carassius auratus | reverse complement strand
TTCAGTGTCAAATGATCTTCAGATATCATGAAAATATACTGATTTACTGCTCAAGAAACATGAAGATTATTATCTGTGTTGTGCTGCACAATAGTTTTGTGGAAACTGTCATACATAAATTTTTTTCAGGATTCACAGATGAATAAAAAGTTCAAAAGAACAGCATTTATTTGAAATAGAAATCTTTTGTAACATTATCAATGTCCTTACTGTCATTCATTTAGTTATTTTAAATAATAACATTGTTTTCCCAAATTTTTTGAATGGTAGTGTTTTACCCGATATTAAACATTTATCATTTATAAATACGTATAATCACATTATTCAGTGAAAAACACTTTTCAGTGACACTTTTCATGTCACTAAAGTGAAAAAAAAAAAAACACATATATATATATATATATATATATATATATGTGTGTGTGTGTGTGTGTGTGTGTGTGTGTGTGTTTTAATATAAAAAAATCTGACAAATATAAATATGAAAAACTACCAGTAAAATCCCACTGGAAATGAGGCATCAAAACATTAAACTATACAGCAGACAAATTATTTAATAGTAACCCTTTTTAAATATTATACATGTTTGAACTGTAGTTCATAAACTGAACTGATATTATCAGCCAGACTGATATGATGAATTAAAATAAAAAAAAACTCATTATGGCCGATACTGATATGATCTGGATTTATTGTGCAGCTTGATTTGTTTGTGTAGTTACGAGAGGAGTCACACACACAACAGATGATGAGAAACAGACGATTACAGCAGCTGAACCATCATCTGTCTGTCTGTCCGTCAGGAAAACAACAGACTGAATCAACAGAGAGCAGACAGACAGAGAAAACAGCTCCAGGAAGTCATCGCTCTGACCCTACAGCGCAATTGGTTCGATCTGTGGCACATTGCTTCCTTATATCCTCAGGAAGAGACCAAACACAGCACAGTTTGTGCATCACGACTGGAGACAAACAGAAGGACATGTGATGAAAAACACTACAAACAAGTTGATTAACTATAGACACTGAAAAACAAGACTTAATTGCATTTTTTTAACATATTTTTCCATTTGAAGATGACCCCCCAAATATGCCCTATAAAGTTTTGTTTAAAGGGTTAGTTCACCCAAAGATTTCTGTCATTAATCACTCCCTCTCCTGCTGTGACAGAGCTCTCGGATTTCATCAAAAATATCTTCATTTGTGTTCCGAAGATGAACGAAAGTCTTATGGGTTTAGAAAGACATTTGTGAATTTTAATTCTTGGGTGAATTAACCCTTTAATACATTCACATGTACATTTAGTCATTTAGCAGATGCTTTCGTCCAAAGTGACTTACAAATGAGGACAATATAATCATCAAAACCAACAAAAGAGTAATTACCTGCAAGTGCTATAACAAGTCTCAGTTAACTTAATGCAAAAAAAAGAAAAAAGAAAAACAGGACATTAATCACAATAATGCTGAAAACAGTGTTATTTTAGTACTTACGCACTATACACTACTCAAGCACTTCCTATAGTTTACTGAAACTAAACAAAAAAACATTTACATTACTTGAAAGAAAATAAAGATTAAATTAAATAAAGTTTATTTAATTTTACGTTAACTGTATTTTGGTTTCAGGTAACAATATCAAAGGGTGTTTAGCAGCTTTAGTATTAGAGTCATTCAGATGTTCAGCGCAGGACTGCAGGAGTCAACATGTTTTATTTCTCTTTCTCTCTCATTCATCACTCAGCAGCGCACACACACTTCCTGTCCTCAAGGATCCGCTGGGAGTGTGTGTGTGTGTGTGTGTGTGTGTGTGTGTGTGTGCTGAAGGAGTTTTTAAACCTTCTGAATAAAGAAACGTAAGTAGAATTACAGGACAGAAGCTCGTCTGAGAGCAAAAGAGCTTCTATTCAACAGGTTTGTTTAGAAGAATCAAACACAAACACTTCACAGATCTGACAGGAAGAAACCCGTCTGGCTCAGATTTCACCACAAAAAGAAATAACAAGAAGTTCTATTTTGCGTAAAGAAAGTGAAGCATGTGTTTACTTATTTAAAAAGTGCACATTTTCATAACAATTATGTTTCATTTCTAGCCCTATAAACAATCAGCAATGCAATGCATTCATGATATATATAAATGCTTCAATGCATCATAGTGGTGTTAAAATAGACTTTAATGTTCTTTATGCAAAACATAACTTCTTATAAGTTGGACAGGTACGTGTTTCTTGAGATTTATTGAGATCAGTGTAGTACAGAAACACTGAGGAAATGCTGGATGCACACACACACACACACACACACTCACACACACACCTCAAAGGTTATCTGCAGCAGGAGAAAGATGCAAATCACAGTGAATGACAGGGTTACAATTACACAACAGCTGCTTTAGTATGACCAGAGCACTTCCTGTGAGAGACCGTAAATAACACACACACACACACACACACACACACACACACACACACACACACAAGCAAACACTCAACCAGGTGTTT
>NC_039256.1:33548298-33600798 GCF_003368295.1 Carassius auratus | reverse complement strand
ATACTTCTTGAAGCCACATACTCTGGAAAAAGGCCTATACAGCTGAACACACACACACTGCGGCTGGACTCTGTGTGTGTGTGTGTGTGTGTGTTAGGGAACTAAACACATGTTGTGTGTTCTGGTAGGAATGAACTTCTCTGGGTCGGCGGATGTGGTCTCAGTCTGAGCCTCAATCAAGAGCGGCTAAAATTAGTGGCCAACTCGCTTTCCGGTAAGAAGATAATTCCTCCTTGATTGGAGAAAAAAAAGAAAGAAAGAGGCAGAAGAAAGAGAGAGAGAGAGAGAGAGAGAGAGAGAGAGAGAAGGCCAGAGGTCAGATGTTGACTGAACCATACGACCCGGCACACACACACACACACACACACACACATGTTTGTTTTTGTGTAAAGTGTGTTCATCCCATAGGTGTAATGGTTTTTATTCTGTACAAACTGTATATTCTATGGTCCTTCACCAACCCTACACCTAACCCTAACCCTCACAGGAAACTTTGTGCATTTTTACTTTCTCAAAAAAACTCATTCTGTATGATTTATAAGTGTTTTGAAAAATGGGGACATGGGTTATGTCCTCATAATCACCCTCTCCTTGTAATACCTGTGTCATACCCATGTCATTATACAGAGTTGTGTCCTGATATGAGACACACACACACTCTCACACACTCTCACACACACTCACACAGACATACACACAACATGACTTACTTAAAATGGACAATTTATAAATTCATATTCTTATGTTTTTTATAATATGTAAATATATTTAATATAAATGTAACATATATTTTTTTGAATACATACATATGTTTGTTTTTATAGATGCATAATAAACATGCACAGTATACACACATGCATTATGTAAACTAAAACTTTTATTATGGATGCGATTAATCGTTTGACTGCACTAATATAGATAGATAGATAGATAGATAGATAGATAGATAGATAGATAGATAGATAGATAGATAGATAGATAGACAGATAGACGGATAGATGGTTTCCCCGTCGTTGGCTGTGTGTCGCTGGAGGATGGTTTCTCCTGGCCGTGTTTGTGTCTGAGGGAAGACAAGGCTGTAATCAGAGTTTCAAATGAAGGCCACGAGGGGAAGCGCCGTGTCTTTTCTTAGCTCCAAACTTTACCACGCTGCAAAAGAGACAAATTTTGTGGCTCCCCGCGCGGAAGAGACAAGCTCTGGTGTGTTCGACATCTGTAACGGGTTTGGAAAGCCTAGTGCTCTCGTCTAGAGACCTGAGAGCTGAACACATCTGAGGAACTCAAACTGTCGGAGAGGACAGAAACAAACTCTGAGCTGCTGTAAGTGTTTGCCATCGCCTGCTCGAGTCAAAAGAGTTTTCAGACGTGTTTGACTGCACGGATTAAAGCTCCTCTGATCCACCTGGAAGAGACTTTAATGTGTTCGGAGGATCCCGGCGCTCCGGGACAGACAATGGGGTGTTACTGAAGAGATCTGCCCCCATCTGTTACTGCATGTGTGTGTGTGTGTGTGTGGAGCGGTGTGAGGTTTCACACACACTCATTCACTACGATCTGTAGCTTTGACTATCAATTAGCATGATAACAGCATCATGTGCTAAACAAAGCCAAGTCACATTTCTTTCTATAGCACTTCATGCAATACTAAACTAGAAGATTTAAACAGCATGCAGTTTATTTCACTAAAGTTCACTAAATATAAACCCATAGAAAATGTTTGTTAAAAAAAAAAAAAAAAACGTTAATTGAAATAAAAATCCATTCAACTTGTTGCCAAAGAAACATTTCTTGAAGTACTAAAATAACTAAAAGTAAATAAATAAAAAATGCATAGAAATTTTATTAAAAAACTAAAACAAATACAGCAAAAATTACAAAAACTTTCATTTGAAATTAAAGTGAAAAAAATTTAAATATGTAAAATAAAGTACAATTAAAAACTTGAACAAAAACTGTGAATAAAAATAAAAACTAATTAATAAAATGAGTAAAAATTACACATACATATATATAAAAAAACGGATAAAAAAATATAGTAAAATGACCAAAACGTCAACTGAAAACATGAGAAAGTATAAATAAAATTCAAACTAATAACTAAAAAGTATTACAAACTATAAAGACAAAAATTTTACAAGGTTTTAGGTAAAATTGTAGTAATTAAAGGGAAAACAGAAAATACACAACTAAAATATTATTCAAAGTATATATATTAAAAAATTTTTAATTAAAATGAATTAATAAAACTGAATAAAAACAATACGGACACTTGAAAACAGCAATACATACTAAAACTCTAATTTAAGTGACAACAGAAAATATTTTTAAAAATCAGTTTCAAAACATGAATAAAACTATATTTAAAAATTTAAAATATATATATACAAACATAAAAAAGTAATAAATATGCAACAAAATTTGTATACTAAAATGAATTCAAAATATGCAACTAATTATACTAATAAATAACAATTAATAAAAACAATATAGACATAAAAATACAGCAAAATTACTAAAACATAAACTAAGCTTTAAGTGAAAAAAAAAAAACTTAATAAAAAACTATACAGACATTGCAATACAGCACTAAAATTTTAACTAAAGTTTAAGTGCCAACAGCAAATATCAGTTAAACTCTATGTCAATGCTTTAAATGTGATCCTGCACAAGTGTTCAGTTTTGAGGTTTAGTGGCCTGTGGACGAGCTTTAATCTGGAGGAGGGAGATTTCCTGCAGCTGTGGTGGTCTGATCAGCCCAAAGACAAGACTGCACATGCTGGAAATCCTGCCGCACAAAGAGCCTTCAGTTCCTGCCTCGCTCGACCTGTCGTCTCTCTAAAGAGCTAAGCCCAGCTTCGGAAGCGCTGTGTTTGTGCGCCGCCTCGTCTTTTGTGTCGTCTAAACCCAGTTCCGTTGAGCTGAGCCCAAACACAATGTTTTCAACCGTCGCTCCAGTGCAGACGTACACAACATCGACGACAGCGACACCGTGAAGATCACCGTCACACCACAAACACCTCAGAAAAACAGAGCTGACAGATCTCATGCACTCGCTTCATATAACAATCAAAGAAACAAACAGAGTCATATCTCACCCTCAAATAAAAAAGTATGATATAAAATGTATTTGCATTAAGAATGAGATCAGGAACACTGTTTACACATTTACTTGCAAATTATCATTACTCATTCTCATCACAGTCCTGGATATCATCCTGGTCAATGTGTTTTTTTTTTTATCTTTTATTATGTTTTTTTTTATTTTGGAGTAATAATTTTTATTAATTTGTATTATTTTTAATTAAAAAAAATATTTGTAATATTTTCATTTTATTGTATGAATTTAATGAATGAATTTATTAAATATTTTTTAAATAGTTTTACTGTAATTATTATTACATTTTACAATACTCATTTGTATTGTATTGTTTTTTTGTAATGTTTTAATGACTTTATTATTATATATTATTTTATTTTAAAGGAATAGTTTCATTTTTTTTTGTTTATTTAAAGTATTTTTTATTCATTCGTATACACTGTTTTTTCATTGTACAAAGGATTTAATTTTTTTTTAAATTTATTTTATTTTTTGTTTGTTTTTCTTTTACTTTGTTATTATTAGTTATTGATATTTAAACTTTATCATTACCCTTATGATAATTACAATTTTCACATAATAATAATAATAATGAAAAGGTGAATGAAACCCCCCCCCCCCCCAAAAAAAAAAAAATAGGCTTGATTTCATCACACAACATATAATCTCTTGATTAATTCCAGTGAATGTGACCTGCACGTGTTCTTGAAGATGATTTATTCGACACAATCCTCCAGTCATGTTCCAGAGGAGGCTGAGATGTGTTCTTCAGCGTTTGCTGTAATCAGACACCGACCGGCTGCTGAAGTCTGAGAGCCGTCGGGATCTTTGAGCTGGATTTACAGGATTGTTCCTCCCTCCACAGATCAGTTACCTGTTCACCACACACACACACACACACACTTCCTGCTGTTTTTCCTCTGTGAAACATCTCAAACATGCGTCTCTGTCCAGAACAAACACTCAAACCTTCACATTCCTGCTGTGAGCTCTAAGTGCTTCCCGTCCTGGAGCTCTTCCGAGGTTCTGGATCCCGTCGGGAGGAATCTGGATCCGCTGTAGATCTCACATTCTCTGCTTGTTTTTCTGAGCGCTTTCCTCAAACCGCTACGAGTGTTTGGTTAAAACAAGAACAAATGTCTGTCAATGGAGTCACTAAAATGATCTTGTTTTCCCTTGAATTAAGTTTATTCTTGACTTTATTATGCTAGCTAAACATCTCGAGTGCATCTATCATATTATATTTTACATGGATATTATTCTTAATTTGCATTATTTTCATCTAAACATAATTTTATTATTTTTATTTTACGAAGTACTTTGTATTAATTTCTAACATTTTATTCTTTTAATTTATTATATTTTATTCATATTTTATTTTTCAACTCGAATTTGCAGTGAACGATCTTTCAGAATGACTAAAGTTTACACTTAAAACAAAACAATAATATCTGCCAGGGGAAAACTGCACTTTTCTGACTCCATTAACAAATCATTATTCATGTTTACAGCAAAAATGCACTTTATTGTAATGCATTGCTCAGAAAACAAGACAATATCATGAGCCATTCTTCAGGAGACTCACCTGTCAGACAAACACACAAACCCTGCAGCCACACTGAAGCATTATTAATTGTTAATAATAAACTCATTAACTGAGTCAAAATCATCTTAAATTATAATTGATTCTCTGTGGAAATCTAAATGATGTTTGCTGAAGGAGAGAAAGCTGCTTTATAGAAGGTCTGGAGACATGTGAAGTGTGTGTGTGTGTGTGTGTGTGTGTGAGAGAGAGAGAGATGTGTGTGTTCCTGCAGCACAGAAGCAAGGAGGGGACAGTTTAAGGGACAGTTTTGACACCAAACTATAAACTGCAGCAAAATAAACACACACACACACACACACACACTCACTCATGGCAGCTGAGGAGAGTTCAGGTGTGTGTTTAACACTCACTGTGTTTCTCCATTTGCTTGTGTGAGATTCAAATGAGGGTGTGTGTGTTTTATTCTGCAGGGGTCTGAGACTGAAAAAGGAGCTGTCAATCAGGATGAGTGACAGCTGCTGTTAGCCTCTAGCTGCAGGAAGTGGAAGCACTCAAACACAGCAGGAGGAAGTGTGTGTGTGTGTGTGTGTGAGAGAGAGAGAGAGAGATTCTGCTAAAAACACATCTCTCCCATCTTTAATTGACCCTCTAACTCTAGCACACTCTATTCTGATTCTATTTTTCTTTTAATGTTCCCCTTTTAGTCATGCACTCTATTCATTTACTAACTGTTTTCTTAAAATAAATAAAAAACAACAACACTAGCTTCTCTATTCATTTTGTATTCTATCTATTTGTTTTCTTTTTATTCATTACACAATTAACATAAGCAAAAAAAGGCGTCTAACACGAGCTTGCTCTATTCTATCTGTTTTCTGTTTATTCATTATATAATAATAATAAAAGAGCCTTGTTCTAGCACTATTTTGACGGCTTCCATTGTCCTCATTTGGATAAAATGATGTGGTTTGGTTCGGTAGAAATGATGATTTAAACAGCTTTACTTTGAAGTCAAACATAAGACAGAATAGTCAAATTCTGCATCCTCCAGAATTGTAAAAGTGTGTTTTTGCAGGTTTGTACACCATTTTAGTAATTTAATTTAATTTCCTGTGGTAAAAGACACGAGTTTAACTTGCACTGGAGCTGGAAAATGTCCACATTGCAAAGTAAAAAAGAGAAACAAGTATGAATTCTCCTGGAGCATTTCCTGTAAGAAAGAGAGTCGTGCAGGTTTAATATAAGATGAGGATCAGTGACAGTGATTTTGAGGCTCTTATTGACTCGTGTATTTACTCAGTAACTCTGAAACCTGTCGAGACACAGTCAGCATCAGCAATACTTGAATCAATCTCCAGTGCATCACAGAGCTGTAAAGATGAAACCGAGCGTCTAAAGTGCATCTTAAAGTACGGGACATGACGCATCCGTCTGTGTTTGCATACTTGAGTTGAGTGTGTGTGCTTCTGGCCTAAACAGCAGCAGATAAGAAGCGAGCGAGACTGATCTGAGCACGTGAGAATAAACGGCTCGTTAAACATCAGCAGCACAGAGATTAATGAGACCATCACCTGGACAGAAACCTGAGACAAATAACAAAGACTGCAGGGCAGAGCCGGGTAAATACTCTCTATGAAGTCAAGCTCGCTTCCTCTCGTCCTACAATGCATTTCAACACCTCCTGACACACACACACACACACACACACACACACACAGGCTCTGGGCTTTCTCTCTCCGAGTGTGTGTTTTCTGTAACTTGCTTTGAGAGATTGATATCGGCTCTGCTGCAGAAATGTGAGCGTCTCTCAGACTAAACATCCTCCGGTGAGGAGATTCACTCCCAAACACGTCTGATCTGATCGAGATCACACACATTCACACAAACACATCTCCAGCTACAGATGATCTGGAGATTAATGAGCAGACTCCTAGCGTTTTCATATCAAGGTAATTCAAATGACTCCAAACCAACACAATCTCTACAGAAGCTCATTTCCAGCACTGAATTAAAAAATGCTAATTGCGATTCTGTATCTTACAATTCGTACTCTAAAAGACTGATATTGGGATTTGAGAATTGATATCGTTTCTTCAGAAGTGAGGTTTTTGAACAGTAAGGTTTTCAGTGTTTTATAAATGTGATCGTTGAACAAAATGAGTAGTTTTACACATCATCATCATCCTGTTCAAAAGTTTACACCCCCCAGCTCTTAAAGCGCCGTGTTGTCTTCTGCAAGGGGTGTGTAAACTTATGAGCATAACTGTATTTCACCTAAATCCTTAACAGATTAACAAAACAAAAGTAAAAAATGTGCTGAGTTTCGACTGTGAAGCGGCACACGCTCCAAAGTTACGGAAACAGAGAGAGAAGAAATCCATTTTCTTTATTTTACAAAAGCTTTAAGATCCTTGCACACAAAGTCTGAAATTTCCACATGCGTTTTAACTGTATTCATCATCTTTTCCTACATCAAAATGCATGCTATTAATGCGAAAACGCTGAAAATTTGTTTAGATCTGTTTAAACGCTGCTTGATCTGTGCAGATTTCTCTCCTGATTCAGACCAGAACACTTTTTCACTGGAGGAAGTGTTATTATGGATTATAGACTCTATGTGTTTGAGTTAAAATCATCTTAACGCTGGATGTGTTTCAGGTTTTGTCTTCTCCAGATGTTCACTGATGGACTGGAGTGCTGTGGATTATTGTGATGTTTTTATCAGACTCTCATTCTGACGGCACCCATTCACTGCAGAGCATCCACTGATGAAACACTGATGCAGTGCTACATTTCTACAAACCTGATGAAGACACACACTCATCCTGATCTCAGATGAACTGAAGTTGATCACAAAGCGGATGAACTATTCCTTTAATGTTGGGGAGGATGCGGTGGATCCGGTCAGGTGGAGTGTTTCAGTGTGTTTCTCTGCAGCAGCTCATTCAGAGGAAACTGTGCATTATTGATCAGACACTGACTGGAGATCAGTTTCAGTGAATGAGAGAGATTTGAGCTGAGTGACTGCAAGCTGAGCACACACACACACACACACACACACACACAGCTGTCTTGACCTTGCTAAAGAAAACCAACCTTCAGACTCACTGATGGAGGCTATTTTTACCTCTCTCTCTCACACACACACACACACACACACTCTCTCTCTCTCTCTCTCTCTCTCGTCTGCATGCATACAGGTCATTGTGACCTTAAAGACACATTCAGCCTTGAGAATACGAGGAGAAGCACAAACATCTGCAGCAGAGAGTGAAAGAAAGGAGAAGAATAACTGAAGAGATAAAGAACAAACATTTGTGATCAGTAAATTAATGCTTTTATAGAACAAGGCTGCATTAAATTGATTAAAAGTGACAGCAAACACATGTATGGTGTTATAAGAAAAGAAAAGAAAGCCTTGCCACCCCTGCTGCCACCCAAGTTGGCAGCAACGAATTAAAGGTTATGGCCAATTTGAAACTGACTCAAATGATTCGAACCCGCTCAGAACTCTCAAACTGATTCAAATGATTCGCGATCCCCAAACTGACTCAAATGATTCGCGATCCCACTCCGAACTCTCGAACTGATTCAAATGATTTGCGATCCCCAAACTGACTCAAATGAATCACGAACCCGCTCCGAACTCTCGAACTGATTCAAATGAATCGCGAACCCGCTCCGAACTCTCGAACTGATTCAAATGAATCGCGAACCCGCTCCGAACTCTCGAACTGATTCAAATGAATCGCGAACCCGCTCCGAACTCTCGAACTGATTCAAATGAATCGCGAACCCGCTCCGAACTCTCGAACTGATTCAAATGATTTGTGATCCCCAAACTGACTCAAATGATTCGCGAACCCGCTCCGAACTCTCGAACTGATTCAAATGAATCGCGAACCTGCTCCGAACTCTCGAACTGATTCAAATGATTTGCGATCCCCAAACTGACTCAAATGATTCGCGAACCCGCTCCGAACTCTCGAACTGATTCAAATGGTTTGCGATCCCCAAACTGACTCAAATGAATCGCGAAACCCGCTTTGAACTCCCATTATTACAAATGCCATGTGATTGCTGCTGTTACACATACAGGACAATCAAATCCTTGTTTAGGAGACTGACCAAACATTTCATTAAATATTCACTTAATCTTTCATTTTTGGACACCTTTTTGCTATCGATGACACAGGCTTTATAATTACTTCAACAAAAAACAACCCTTACAAAAATAAAACCATGGTTTTTATCATAGTAAAACTGCTTAGTTTCCTTTTGCATGATTTCTGAATGCTTGAGACTATAAAATAAATTAGAGTCATAATAAAGTTATAGCCACAGGTAAATGTCGAGAGCTACAATTGTGACTTGTAAATAATAAAAATAAATTTTTATTTGATATAAGTTATTTTTTCCCCCCTATAATAGTTTTTTTTCCATCACCATATTTGAGGAAGGGGGCACAACAATAAATCCTGCTTATGGGAACCCTGAAGGTGTTTAATACACGTCTCTGGGAATGTGTGCTCTACTACACACACACACACACACACACACACACACACACACTGAAGCACGCGTGGTGTTTTCAGCTCTTCACTATATTAACACATGATGAATGCTACACATGTGGACACAAGCGCACTATGAGAGGATTTCACCATTTCATTTGATAAAACTATCATCATTCGTATCGTATCGTATACACAGACTGACAGAAACGGCAATGTCTTTACGACAACCTGTCAAAATAAAATTTTGGTATAACTTGAAGAAACTCAAACAGAAATATAGGACTATTGCACAGAAGAGTATGCTATACTTCAAGAAGGCCTAATAGCTAATAATAATAGTTAATAAAAAAAAAAAAACACAGAAACTCAAAAGTTTGGTCTAACTCAAAGAAATTGTTGAAATTGAAACGGTGTTCAACATTGATAATAATCAGAAATGTTTCTTGAGCAGTAAATCATAATCATATTATATATCAATACGGCTATAAAACAATCCTAAAATGTTGGTTTAATATGATTTTCTTCATGAAACAGACAGCACATATTTATTTAATTAAACTGCAATGATTGAATTAAATAAATATATATATATAAAAATGTCAATATATTAATATACACAAGTAATTACATTGAGTTTATTTCTATTGAGTGTGTCTCTAAAGCACCTAGATTACTTTTCATTTTCATTTATCTTTTATCATCATTATCATGCAAATTTGTGCCAAGGGGGAAAAACGGGGAAATAAAAATAGATAAATTAATTTCAAAGTGCACAAATAAAAATGTACAAACATACGAACAGTGGATTTCTTCTTTTAAACTTTCAGACACTATTGGCCCGTTTACTTTCTTTATAAGTGTGTAACTGTGCACGTGAGTTTTGGGACGGTGTTTGATGACATGTCGTAAATGTATTATTGTCCAGCTTTCTCTAACCAGTCAAATCATTAAACCCTGGCCAAGTGTGTGTTTGTGCTCTCCAGCAGCAAGATGGCGACATTCTCTCAGTCTGAAGACTGCATCTTCACTGATGTTAGTCTGATGATGATCTCTGGTGAGCTCGAGCTGAGCGCAGTGTTGCCAGATTGAGCGGGTCAACATTAGTTTGGGCGGGTGGATAAAATTTGGGCTGGTTTGGGGTCAGTTTGGCGGTTTTCAAACATATAAACTGAATAGGATGACTGGCTAACAAACAAGCCCAAGTGTGCATATACTGCATCACGCAAACAGTCATCATGACGCTATATAAACACACAGAGGCGATGCAGTGCAGAGGCTGACGCTGATGTGACGTCACGGCCGCACTTTTAGCCAATCACTTTGGATCTGAGTGATGGGGTTTTAGCGTGATAACGGACCTAATTTTAAATGAATGAACTGTATGAGTGACCAATATAACCCCAATATAAGTGTTTTAATCTCAAAACGTGAATTTACACCTGTTGAGGGATAGATGACACGAAGGATTAAATATCACTGCAGCTCCGAAATTAGAGCACAGTGCAATTATTTAATCAAAAATATTTTTATATTTAATCTATATATATATATATATATATATATATATATATATATACATACATATACATATATATATATATATACATATATATATATATATATATATATATATATATATATATATACGATCATTTCTTTTATCTTCTAAACTGTCCAGACTGGTATATCTTGAAAGCAGCTGGACTTGTTACTTTTGACTGCAAACAGGGACGGATCTACCGGGGTGGCATAGGGTGGCAAATGCTCTGAACTCCCGAACTGACTCAAATGATTCGCGAACCCCATGACTGACTCAAATGATTCGCGATCCCGCTCCGAACTCCCGAACTGACTCAAATGAATCGCGATACCCATGACTGATTCAAATGATTCGCGAACCCACTTTGAACTCCCGAACTGACTCAAATGATTCGCGATCCCGCTCAGAACTCCCGAACTGACTCAAATGATTCGCGAACCCCATGACTGACTCAAATGATTCGCGATCCCGCTCCGAACTCCCGAACTGACTCAAATGATTCGCGAACCCGCTCAGAACTCCCGAACTGACTCAAATGATTCGCGATCCCGCTCAGAACTCCCGAACTGACTCAAATGATTCGCGAACCCCATGACTGACTCAAATGATTCGCGATCCCGCTCCGAACTCCCGCACTGACTCAAATGAATTGCGATACCCATGACTGATTCAAATGATTCGCGATCCCGCTCCGAACTCCCGAACTGACTCAAATGATTCGCGAACCCGCTCCGAACTCTGACATATATTCAGATATAAATGTAATTTAAAAAATAAATGTATAATTTTTGATTTTCAAATATTTCACCTGTCAAGCATAGTCTACTGTTGACGGTGTCCTTCATCAGTAGGCTTTATATTTATGCTCAACATGAAGTATTGCTGTCGTGAAGACAAGATCCTGGTCTGTCGGTGGTCTCTACAATGCACACCTTATACATTTTTATATATATTAAAATAAATTATAAATCATTTAGGTAAAAACGAGGCCCGTTTATCACTTTCAGGCACATTCCTGTGAAAGATTTTTTTTTGTTTTTTTTCAGGTTCCCTTAAGAAAATTACCCATGGTTTTAAAAATAACACCACAAATCATTGTTCTTGTAGCCATGGCAACTGCAAAGTAACCATGGTTTTGTTACTTCAAATAATAATTTACAAAGTATTAATATAGGCTACTGTAATATTTTTGTTGTTGTTGCTATAAAAACAGATCTAAGCCATCACTAGCCTTTAAAATGGCTTAAAATGCATTATATAAAAAATAATGAGGCAATAATGATTGGTTAATAATAACACTACTTAAAATACACAATGTAGGCAAATACAAAATAAACTATTTATGTACACGTTATTACAAATGCCATGTGATTGCTGCTGTTACACTTACAGGATGATCAAATCCTTGTGTAGGCCATGGTTTTATCACAGTAAAACTGCTTAGTTTCCTTTTGCATGTTTTCTTTATGCTTGAGACTATAAAATAAATTTGAGTCATAATAAAGTTATAGCCACAGGTAAATGTTGAGAGCTACAATTGTGATTTGTAAATAATACAATTTATTCATTTAGTTTTTTAGTTGATTAAAAGTTATTTTTTTCACCCCTATAGTAGGTGTTTATTTCATCATCATATTGAGGAAGGGGGGCACAACAATACAGTCCTGCTTAGGACACACATTTGGCCAGCAGTTGTTATACACGTCTCTGGGAATGTGTGCTCTACCACACACACACACACACACACACACACACACACACACACACACACTGAAGCTCTTCACTATATTAACACATGATGATGCTACACATGTTCACGTCAGTGCGCTATGAGAGGATTTCACCATTTCATCTGATAAAACTATCATCATTCATTCGTATCGTATCGTATACACAGACTGACAGAAACGGTAATGTCTTTACGACGACCTGTCAGAATAAAATTTTGGTATAGCTTGAAGAAATTCAAACAGAAATATAATACTATTGCACAGTAGAGTATGCTATACTTCAAGAAGGCCTAATAGCTAATAATAATAGTTTATTAATAAACACAGAAACTCTGGTTACAACCCACCAAAATAAAAGTTTGGTCTAACTCAAAGAAATTATGTAAGAAATTGCTTAGTAAAATATACTTAAAAATATATACTAAAACATTATTTAGAAGGAATATCACACAAGTTTTCATAGAAGTTTTAATTTTAACTTGCAAAAACAATAACACCATATTTTTCAGAAACATTTTCTAAAAGTACATTTGTATTTGTGCCTATAATGTTTATTTATTTATTATTATTGTCAGCTAATAAAAGCTATGCTTCAGGATCATATTCATATAACATCGAAGGCTAAATGTAGCTCTTGACTGGTTGAGTTAGATGATGATTAACACTAAACTGTAGAAAATCAGGTGAGTCTCCCCAGCTGGAAATGTCATTGTCTGTTAAAATCTTGTGTTTCTTATAATAAATTAACATATTGATAACACTGAATCTTTTATAATGCTCTTAATAACATGTGGATGCATACTGTATGCATTAGTGAGTGTGAGGGGCTTATGGGTGATGGTCACTTATTCCTGATATGAACTGTTTCAAATGCAAGACATTGAATGCATGAGATTAAGTTTGTAAATGATAGCCTGTGTCCTTTTGTAGTGTGCACATATATTTATCATCAATCTGTGATAACTGTGACTAAATCCAGTACATAAATGTCTGCCATATGTTGCCACCCCTCAAAATTCCTGCCCCCTTCTCGCCACCCCATCAATATTTTACTAGATCCGCCCCTGACTGCAAATATAAATGTTCAACAATATGAACTTCAGGAAAGACAAGCCCGCTTCGGACAGTAATTGTTTCTCATGGGGGACCTGTGTAAAACATACATTTACATATCACCTCATTGATAAAACTCATGGATAATAATAATAATAATAATAATAATAATAATAATAATAATTATTATTATTATTTTGTAGTGTGCACATATTAATGAATGACGACACAATTTTGATTGTCATATGTCTGCATGAACAAGTGTGAAATAAATAATGATGTTGCTTTTTCCACTTATATTGGGCACTTTTTTTTTTCATTTAAATTCTGACTGTTGACCTTGAAATTAATGCATGAGTTTTTTCGAGGGTATCGGTGAATGACAGCTTGCATATTTTAGGCAAAGCATATTTGGTCAATCTCTTTAATATATTTGCCCCAATTTTATCCATGGGTAATATATCTAACTTTATTATATATTATTTTGTCTTCATTATTTTGTTTTAATTAGTTGAAATTTCTCTCAACAACCTTGACTGACATATTCTATCGCACTATTTTGACTTTTAAAATTTTGGGCTGTTTTTTTTTTTTGTGTTGGAATTCGTCCATACAATCTGGCAACACTGGCTGAGCGTCAGCTCTCTCTCTCTCACTCTCTCTCACACACACACACACACACACACACACAAACACACACGTCGTGAATGTAAACTTCCCGATGTGAAAGTTCAGCTCCTCCCATCAGATACCGTAAAACACACAATGTAGAGACCTTAAAACCTCTCTGTTACACAACACAACTCTTAAAGACACAAAACCAAGATGCGTTTACTTTAATCGATATGTATAGTTATTCTGGTATCATGGTATTGCAGTAAGATATAATAATATCGAACTATGGTACCAAAGTGATAAAACCTAAAGCGTTTTTAAGATTAAAATGTATTCATTAATGAATAAATATTAGATTAATACAAAACCTAAAAGTAGACTAAAACTAATAAAAAAAAAAAGACTGTGAAATAAATAGATAATAGACGAAACATGATTGAAGTAATTAAATGTAAACAAACGATTAAAGAAAATAAATAAAGAGATGAAAACAAATCGTTTTTAATAATTAAATGTAATTAAATAATGACAAATACAAAATAAGATTAAAATTAAATAAATGAGTAAATGAAATGATAAAATTAAATAATGAAAAATAGATTAAATTATAAAAATATAAATTAAAAAAGCAAATAAATAATAATAAATTAATAAATAAACATGACGATATATATATATATATATATATATATATATATATATATATATAATGATATTCAAATAAACAATAACTAAACAATTAAACATATTAAACCAACAAACTGATTAAAGTAAATAAGTAAATCAATTCGTAACTAAAAATAATTAAATAAAAAAATGATAATTTAGAACATAAAAAGAAATAAAATAATATTAAAATAATCAAAAATAGAATAAATAATAAATAAAATGTAAAAATAATCATGTAACAATATTTTCAAAACAAACTTTGTATATTTATTAATTAATATTATTTATTACATTGGGTTTTCACATTATAAAATGGGTTCTTATAAAATAATAAATGTGTTTTTAATTCTCGGAGGGGGTCTCTCGCGCGAGGATGATTGTGTTTGGGGCCCGTATGTTAGAGATGACAGCTCTGTGTTAAAGCGCTTGTGTAACTCCTCGTGCGTCAGTACCGCGGTGATTACGCGTCTGCTCGACTGCTGCTGGGTCTGTGTCATGGGGAGCTGGATGTTGTCCGCCGGGGTTCGCCGGGTGTCTTCGGTTCTCCGGCGGGTCTCCTCGGGTGTTTCCCCCGGCTCGACTCGCTTCGGCTCCGGCTGTCAGGAGCGGCTCTGCTGGCCTCCGCTGTCCGGGGATGTGGATCGCTTCGGCGGCGTCACGGTGCGAGACTTTCCGCCGGACATCAGCGAGGACGAGTTCAGCGAGCTGCTGCGGGGTACAGGAGCGCAATCATCAACAAACACTGACATCAGACGCATACCAATGACGTCATGCACGCGTCTGTGAAGGGCATTGCGTGTTATGCATTGATAATAATCAGAAATGTTTCTTGAGCAGTAAATCATCTTATTTTCATGATTTCTGAAGATCATGTGACACTGAAGACTGGAGGAATGATGCTGAAAATACAGCGGAGCATCACAGAAATACATTACACTTTAACACAGATTCACACAGACAACACTTATTTGAAATAATAATAATATAAATTTTTTTTTAAATGCATTTTTGATCAACTAAATGCAACATTTACTGTCACTTTCGATATATTTAATGCATTATTGATGAATACAGGTAATTTCTTGATACTGATCCTAAACTAATGAACTAAGTGCATATAATATAGAGTGTATAGACATGTTTCTCTCTCTCTCTCTCTCTCTGTGTGTGTGTGTGTGTCTCTCTGTATGTGTCTCTCTCTGGGTGTGTCTGTCTCTGTTTGTGTGTGTGTGTGTGTGTGTGTGTGTCTGTCTGTGTCTCTGGTTGTGTGTGTATCTCTCTCTCTCTCTGTGTGTGTGTGTGTGTGTGTGTCTCTCTGTGTGTGTGTGTGTGTGTGTGTATCTCTCTCTGTGTGTGTGTGTGTCTCTCTGTGTGTGTCTCTCTGTGTGTGTGTCTCTGTGTGTGTGTGTCTCTGTGTGTGTGTGTGTGTGTGTGTGTCAGAGTCTCTCGGCCGGTGGAGGTCAGATGGACGTGTCGCTGCATGGCTGCACGTCCCCATCTCTCTCAGCAGACTCTCTGCGGCCGCGGCGCGTCTCGGCTTCAGCTTCCATCACGCTCGGAGACACGAGGCCGTCCTCAGTCTGTGGCTCGGGCCGGGGGAAGACAGACTGCCTGCATTCGCCACACATCAAGTAGGAGTCGCAGGTGAGCGCAGAACCAGTCTATTGGTGTCTGGTGTGTTAGAAGGACAATTACAGACAAATATGGTCCTCCGAACAAACCAGACATCAATAGAGAGATGATTTATTCAGGTTTCAGATACTGTATAAACCTCAGTTTGTGACTGGTTTAGTGGTCCAGGGTCACAGAGATGGGTCAGGTTTAGGGTTCCTCTCCAGCAGGTGGCGCTGGTCCTCCGGTCCACGGTCAGAGAGCTGGACACAGACATGTCCAAACATGCCCAGAGAGACGCATGAGCTCAGTCTGTGTGTGTGTGTTTGATTAAAGCCCAGTGCTGTGAAGGTCAATATTCTAGCAGTGAATAATCCGACCACATTTCCTTTCTGAAGCACTTCCAGACCAACAGCCTCTGCGTGAGATGTTCTGGAGGCTTGTGAAGATCATTCCTCCGCTGAGGAACAGTGAAAGTAAAGCTTCTGGAAACAAACGCTCCTCAGAAGATGTGATCTGATCATCCTTAGACGTGAAGAAACAGAGACTGAGACGGACTCGATCCAGAAGAACTGTGTCTCCGAGACGCTTCGAGAAGCTGAAGTGCACCGAGGACTAAAGCTGCTTTAAACACACCGAATCATGATTTCATTTAGTTAATAGAAGCTAATTGATGAATAAAATATATTTATACATTACTTCTGACAGCATCCTCATTTCAGAGCATTTTTACACAAGTTTCTAAAACTTTTAACAGTACTGGAGCTTTACAGGAGGTTTCTTGAAGCGTCTCGGAGACACAGTTCTTCTGCATTGAGAACCTCTGGTCTGTTTCTGTGGGCAAATGAATGGGGGCTGTGTGTGTGTGTGTGTGTGTGTGTGTGATCGCACGTAGAGGAGGAAGTTGAGATCCGGAGTGGGTCACATAAAACCACTCTCTCTCTCTCACACACACACACACACACTCATCTGGTGTTTTTCTGGTTGACTCTGTGTAATAATGAGTTATCGTGGTCTTGTTTAAAGGTGCTGTTGTGGACGAATCCAACGGCAAAGTCCTTGTTGTCCAGGACAGAAATAAGGTACAGAATCAGTCTCACTTCTAACACTGACGTCTCTCGTGTGTCTGATGAAACGCTCTGCGCTGCTTAAAGACCCGGAGTTATTTTAGTTTGATGTAAACAGGTTCATGTCTGTGTTTGGGCGCACGTCAACAAACATGGAGTCAGCACACTAGTAATGTTTATAAAAATTAGTTTAATGTCCTAACTCAACTATGGCCTAATCATGGCTCAGTCTAAGACCTGTCTGTCAAACCAGGCCTAAATGTCATAATTATAATATCCTAAGGTGTAATTATGAGATCAAAAGTTTAAATTATGACACACAAAATCATAATTATGAGATAAGTAAAAATAATGCAAAATGTAATAATTATGAGATGAAAAAGTCAAAATTATGCCATTCTAAGTCATAATGTACGGAAGTTCTAAGCGGCCATGCATTATAATTTTTTTCCTTTTTGTTTTCTCGTTATAACGACTTAATTTTCTCATTATCTCGACATAACGAAGCTCGTTTTCTCGTTATAACGACTTAATTTTCTCGTTATCTCGACATAACGAAGTTCGTTTTCTCGTTATAACGACATGACAGTTTTACTGTTGCTATAGTAACAAACTCAACTTTGACAGGCATCTGATGGACACCATGCAGGCGCTCTTACTGGAACCTATATTTCAGCAAATTTAGCTTTGCCTAGGTAATAACGACTACAATACTGTATATAAATAAAGGCTGATCAATCACTGTTGATTTTTCCAGAGACAGTACAACTAACGTTTTGTTTTTGTAATTAACATGTTTAAATGGCTACACCATGAAATTAGAGCTGCTTGGATTAAACTCACTTTTCATTTTCCCTTTATTTTACATAAAATTATATATAATTTGTCATTTGTAGTAGTCATTATATGATGTGGCAGATATCATGTGTGTTACAAGCTTCTATTTGAAAAGAGCGTTCATGTGTAGCCTACATGTAGTGTGTGTGTAGAAAAAAATGATTACAACATTATAGGATAAAACTGAATTAAATTAGCCTATGGATTTTACATATACATCACATTTCTCATCAATATGGTTAACAATAAAGATTAGTAATAAGGAAAAGAAGCACATCAGCCTACATCGTTAAATCCCGTCCTACTGTAGATAAGCAGAATACAGTGTTGTCAACCTTGGTTTTGATAAGCAGTTATTTTATGACACAGAACGCGTTGGTGAAACTCATGCATCTAGCAGGAACTTAATACACAAAATATTCATATTGATTCAAGCATTTAACATTTATGAATTAATTAAATGTCAGTAATGAACAAGACTGCACAAACTGTAGCGATCACGAGGAAAGTCCGCGTACAGTAAAGTGGATAGACAACAACCCATCAGTTATATTAAGGTCTATAGTGCCACCTGCTGGCGCAGTTTTGTAACTTCTTAGAGAAAACTAAGTCGTTATAACGAGAAAACGAACTTCATTATGTCGAGATAACGAGAAAATTAAGTCGTTATAACGAGAAAACGAACTTCGTTATGTCGAGACAACGAGAAAATCAAGTCGTTATAACGAGAAAACGAACTTCGTTATGTCGAGACAACGAGAAAATCAAGTCGTTATAACGAGAAAACGAACTTCATTATGTCGAGATAACGAGAAAATTAAGTCGTTATAACGAGAAAACAAAAAGAAAAAAAATTATAATGCATGGCCGCTTAGAACTTCCGTAATAATGAGATTATGGCAAACTAAGTCAAAATTGTTGCAAAAAGTCATATTATGAGATAAAAAAAAATGATGGCACACTGTAAAAACTGATGACAGAAACTTAATTATGGTATAAAAAGTGAGAGATTATGGCAAAAACGTAAATTATGACAGTCATAACTATGAAATAAAAAAGTCAAAATTATAGCAAAATGTCAATTAAGAGACAAGTAACAAAACACAATTATGACACAGGCCTGCTTAGTCATAGATATGAAATAAGTCAAACTCGAAATTTGACATACAAAGTCAGTTATCCCAAAAGGTCATAATTATGGCATAAGAGATAAAAAGTTGAAATTGTGACAAAGTGAAATTATAAGATTTTTTAAGATGTACAGAAACAGCTCACAGTGCATGTCTTATCAGATTCTTTAACTTTTACTCTCAGATTCCTTAACACACTGGTTTGTGGCACAAATAGTTTTATCGTTTACCGCACATTGATATTCGTCTAGTTATTTCCTTCGCTAATGGATTCTGTGTAACCTTGTTAAACCTCAGTCTGGTCCTGGAGAGTGTTTCCCAGTTAAACACACAGCTGGGTTGAGCTGGAGGCAGCTCTGGGACGGAAACTCAAAGGATTGTTTAATCCAGCAGCCAGCAGCTTTTATCTTGCGTCACAGCCGTCATTTACTGGTAAAACGGCCTGCGTGCTCCGGTTTAAAATATCTCTGGGAGTATCAGAGGACTTATTTATCCTGCATGGAGATGTTTCTCTGGTGTGGAAATGATTAAACCCCTGCTGAGCGGTTCATCTTTCACCAGTGGAAAACAGTGACACATTGCAATGCACTCTAAAGCAATAAGATGAGCTCCTCGGCTGCGTCCCAAACCCTGTGAATCTCAGTGTTCTTAAAGTTACTAATCTAATACTCTAATATACAGGAAATATAAACGGCGCTATAAGGTGAAATAGTAATTACAAGGAATATTTCACCCTAAAAATGAAAATGTGCTGGTAATGTCCTCACCCTCAGATCATCTGAGATCAGGATGAGTTTTGTTTCTTCATCAGGTTTGTAGAAATGTAGCACTGCGTCAGTGTCTCATCAATGGATGCTCTGCAGTGAATGGGTGCCATCAGAATGAGAGTCTGATGAAAACATCACATTAATCCACAGCACTCCAGTCCATCAGTGAATATCTGGAGAAGACAAAAGATGATACAAATCCAACATTTTAACTAAAATTTGAATTTCAAAATGTCTTGATGGATTTATTATCCAGATGTGAACAGATGGACTGGATTGCTGTGGATTACTTGTGGATTTTTGTGTTATTTTATTAGCTGTTTGAACTCATTCTGATGGCATCCATTCACTGCAGATGATGGGTTTGCAGACGAGGGGGAATTGTATGAAGTTATTTTTGATTCAAAACAACTGAACACCTGTGGCAGTGCGATTTGTAGTTGTAGAGAAAAGCCACACATGTGTATCAGTAAATTTGAAGTCACAGAGAGAAATGTTTTAAGAGATGTAAACCTGTAGACTTTTTTTCTCTCCCACAAACACAACACAACAGTTACACCTTCTCAAATTTTTCATTGCAGGTGCACAAATCCTATTCTGCAAATCACACATTTAGAAACTCGTACGCTCACATTTTTGAAACAATTGCTGCAGTGAATGTGGTGCAAAACGCATTTACACACCCGCATCAAGAAATGTGCAATCGTGGAGGAATGTTGAACATCCGCAAATCAGTACTTGAATTCATCAAATGAGAGTTGCACACTTGTAGAATATTTTCTCAGAAATGTCTTGTATATTTTTCTAAAACAAACACAAAGTATGTAACTACAGCTGTTTGAATCTGCTGCGATGAATCTCAAACACTGTTTTTCGCTTTCAAGTCACAAGTTTCGCGCTCTCCCTTTTGCACCGAGATATTTGGTTCAAACGTGATTTGTGCATCTGTAGAGGTAGTGGGCGGGGCTGTTTAGAGATTAGAGAATTTCAGCCAATCACAAGAGCTGCTGAGCCGGTAGATATACGCCCCAAGCAGTTTTACGCCCCTGTTGTTCCTCATGCGTCCAGTAGGGGAAGGCAGTATATTAGTATATGAGCCCAGTCATATATAAGAACAGCAGACCATATCTATATGTATGATAGCAGCAGACCTTCTTGAAGCGATACGTATGAGGTATGTTAAATAATCTGCTAAAGTTATTGTTGTTGATTGTATTGTGTAATGATGCAACATTTATTATTTATAAAAGATTGATCAATTAAATATCAATTAGCGATATCAATTCAAAAGATGGGTCAATTTATTTCGAGAGGCAAAAGTAATTGATTGAGTCAGATGTTCTGTCTGACTCAAACTTAACTAACCACAGTTCATCATCAATGGACAAAAAAAAAAAAAAAAAAAAATCAAAGTGGCTTGACACTTTTTCCAAGTGTTCCATCAATATTGTTCATTGAAGATCAGGAGCGAATTGATGTTATCTACACTCAGATGACTTCAATTCTGGACGGCACACCTACACACACCCACAGTGACCAGATCAGATTCATTATGGATGTCCCTTTTCCAGAGGTAGGTCTTGTGTGTTAGTTGTGCTCTGCATGGTGTCATATTCACATTGTTTTTAATGTCAAATAGTTTATCCATAATGTTAGATCATTGCTATACTATAAAATAATAGTTTTGTGCTTAATATAGAAAAGGCACTTTTGATTTTGTTGTAAAAAAATAAAAAATAAAAAATGCAAAATGATGCTTGGCTTATTTGGGCTGTGATAAATCTTTCTCTGGTAGTCCATCATCTGTGCTCTTGCTGTTGTGAAACATGTCCATCTTGGAGGCTGAGGAGAAATTCCTGCGAGGACCTGTCATTGACGCAAGGTACTGTAAGGATCCAAAGAAAAAAAAAATGGAAACATGACATCCTGCCATTATTTATAAATAACCATTGTTTCTACCACTATGCAACTTTTGCTTTTTTATTTATTTTTATCAGTGAGTGGGAGCACTTTGACAGCAGGATAAAGAAACAATTAAAGAAGAGTGGCAAACCATTGGAGAGTCATCTACAGGAGTCATGCTGTTAATAACCAAGTCATGATGTTAAGAAATATTTTTTTTGTGTGAACAACAATATTGTCTCTTTCTTTTAAATGACCCTTGGAATTTTAGAAAAGGATTAAATTGTGTTTGTCTTCATAAAATGCTATGTAGAACATGTTCTGTTGCTGTATGACGAACAATTGTGAATTGTACAGCAAATATTTCATTTAGGATCCATATGATTACACAGTACTGTATGTCTAATGGCCTGAATATGGTTAATATCAAAATATAACTTAATATAAATTAAATTCATAACATCATATATCAGTCAGTCTCATTTATATATAAACAGTTTATAAATAAATATAAATAATACATTTTACAGTAGGTCATAGGTCTGCAGCCTCCCCCTACTGGACGCATGAGGAACAACAGGGGCGTAAAACTGCTTGGGGCGTATATCTACCGGCTCAGTAGCTCTTCTGATTGGCTGAAATTCTGTCATTTCTAAACAGTCCCGCCCACTACCTCTACAGATGCACAAATCACTTTTGAACCAAATATCTCGGTGCAAAAGGGAGAGCGCGAAACTTGTGACTTGAAAGCGAAAAACAGTGTTTGAGATTCATCGCAGCAGATTCAAGCAGCTGTAGTTACATACTTTGTGTTTGTTTTAGAAAAATATACAAGACATTTCTAAGAAAATATTCTACAAGTGTGCAACTCTCATTTGATGAATTCACGTACTGATTTGCGGATGTTCAACATTTCTCCACGACTTCACATTTCTTGATGCGGGTGTGTAAATGCATTTTGCACCACATTCACTGCAGCAATTGTTTCAAAAATGTGAGCGTACGAGTTTCTAAATGTGTGATTTGTAGAATAGGATTTGTGCACCTGCAATGAAGAATTTGAGAAGGTGTAACTGTTGTGTTGTGTTTGTGGGAGAGAAAAAAAGTCTACTGGTTTGCATCTCTTAAAACATTTCTCTCTGTGACTTCAAATTTACTGATACACATGTGTGGCTTTTCTCTACAACTACAAATCGCACTGCCACAGGTGTTCAGTTGTTTTGAATCAAAAATAACTTCATAGAATTGGATCCAAATGCAGTTAAAGTTTATCAAAACAACAAAATCATTAAACACATAAATCTAGGAACTAAAATAATTCAAACTAATCCCAAGTTACAGGAAACAGCGAGAAATCCTAGACCCTGATCACACCGAACGCAATTTTTTAAGGTCTGAAAATGCGAGGCTGATTTTTTTTGTTGTGTCAATCTAATTGAAGGATTATAGCACGAGCGCTCTACAATCTTTGTTTTTTGTTGTTTAGTAAACTGTCATGTTAACAGACTCCTAAAAATAAAATACTACTTTGGGTAACCCACGACAGACAACTAAAGTTTGTCCTCCATCATAGTAGTTTCCAGACTTTCTTTCAGGGCTTTATAAGCTTTAAAGCAAGGGTAAACTTTGTCATCACAATGGAATGCCATTCATTCGATTGGATAATGGCAAAAAAAACCCACAAATGACGTTGGGGCGCTTTTTTTTTCAACTTCAGGCGCTCAGATGCAGAAGCGAGGTGAACAATTAAATAAAAAACGCCTCTCACTGCAAATACTACATTCTGTGTGATCAGGGACCTAAGCACACAAACAATGAATAAATCCTGACAAAGAATAGTGAAAAATCAAGGGCTTAAATACTCGGCGTAATAGACTAACAAGACACAGGTGAAAACAATCAGGAGTTGTGTGTGTTTGACAAGGAGAGCATGAAAGAGGAAAAAGGAACAAACTACAAATCTCTTTAATACTTCCTGTTTACTTTTTTGTTGTTGTTAATTTTTTTTGCTAATTTATTTTAAAAAATCGAATCTTTTAAACAGTATGTAAGGTATTATGAGCTACAAATTGATAGTATTTAGAAAACAATGTTAAAGACATTTTCATTGTTTTCATTGATGTTCAATACACTGATTTCTTTTCATTCATTTGCAAATTAAAATACACTCTTCAGACTTAATTGCCCACAAAAATACTGGTTGATTTTTATTGATAGTACAAAAGATTTTCATGTCACAAACCTTTAAAGCTGTTACATTACACTGTATATATATATTTTTAATTGACCAAAAACGACTCGAGTAAGAATCAATGTTTCATTCATAACTAGCAGCATTTTCTATATTCTTTTAAAACTCAATATGGAAATACTTTGTACTCTCTCAAATCTAAACCCTACAAGACAACATTTTTATGAAAATATTTGAGATTGTGTTGATAGATATAAATACTATTTAGATAATCTGTGAATGTGGAATGAAAACGATAAAATAGCAGAAAGATAAAACGACTAATTTCCATAAAAATATATTTCTAAGAAGTACAGCTAAGTGTACAGCTAAAATAACATGCACGGGTTAAACATGACTTTTCTTCCCTTCTCAGACTACGAATGCTTGGAAGTTTCCCGGTGGTCTGTCAGATCTTGGAGAAAACATCGGTAAGATTCAGATTCAGATCCAGAACTGATGTTAAACTGAATCTAAATTCAATCACAACAGAACGTTCTGGTACACAAGGCTAAAGCAGTAAAAGCAGAAACTTACATTTATAAGAACATCATCTAATATATGAGACTCTCAAGACATTCAGTTACTAAAATAACCTTCTTCAAATAAAAATATGCCTTCTCTGTCAAACAATGACTTGTATATAAACAAAATAGTTATCGATTACATCCTTGCGTAGATCACAAAAGCTTTCTCCAAAAAATAAATGTTCTGTATAAAAGTTCAGTAAATGACATTGTGTTCACAAGCGAACAATGTTGACCTTATGTTTTATCCTACTCAATGTTTCTCTAAATATCATGATCTAAGATACAGTATTAGTCAAACTGATTGAGTTAAAGTATTTAAAAACAATTCACCCAAAAGTTTAAATTAGAGACAAATGTACTCAGGTCATCTACTGATGTAGATGAGTGTGTGTCTTCATCAGGTTTGTAGAAATGTAGCACTGCATCAGTGTCTCATCAATGGATGCTCTGCAGTGAATGGGTGCCGTCAGAATAAGAGTCTGATAAAAACATCACAATATTCCACAGCACTCCAGTCCATCAGTGAACATGTTGGATGTGTTTTAGCTTTTGTCTTCTCCAGATGTTAACTGATGGACTAGAGTGCTGTGGGTTACGGGGTGTGGATTCTGACGGCACCCATTCACTGCAGAGGATACTTTGCCGAGCAAGTGATGCAATGTAAAATTCCTACAAATCTGACGTAGAAACAAACTCATCTACAAACTGAATGGCCTGAGACTGAGCAGATTTCTTTTTCAGAGCTAATTTTCATTCTTGGGTAAACTATGCTTTAAAAACGTTTTGACAGCTTACACGTCTCCGAGATTGGAGAGTTTATTTTGGATTATAAAACAGATTGATTCTGATTGGCTGTGCCGCGTTCAAAGCTGTTGTATATTACTCTACAAACACACACCTTTGTTTACATTTTTGTGTTGCTCGGCAACCACAACGGTTTCTGCGGAACTATATTGTTTGGTGGAAGAATACTGTTTGTATTAATATCATTACACTATATTTGCTCTGTTTTATTTTATATTCTATTCTAACTGGACGCTCTATTTCAGGCGAGACGGCCGTCCGGGAGGTTTTTGAGGAAACGGGCGTCCGATCTCAGTTCTGTTCGCTCCTCAGCGTCCGTCAGCAGCACAATCATCCGGGAGCGTTCGGGATGTCCGACCTGTACCTGATCTGCAGACTCCGGCCGCTCTCCTTCCACATCGACTTCTGCCCTCACGAGTGTCTGCGCTGCGAATGGCTGGACCTGACTGAACTGGCCCAGACCAGCGACAGCACGCCGGTCACCAGCCGCGTCGCCAGACTCCTGCTGTACGGACTGGAAAACGGCTTCCAGAACATCGACCTGACGATGGAGCAGATGCCGGCCGTTTACTCCGGCCTTTTCTATCAGCTCTACCACAGACGACTTCCAGAGACGGCATAGAGCAACCCCACACCACACTAAACCGTTTCAGTACAGTACAATCAAGATACATTCACTGGAGAAGCTCAGTGGCTTGAGACATTTAGGCCTGGTTCCACAGACAGAGCTTAGACTAAGACACAGTTTAATTAGGATATGTAAAGTGTTTTTATAAGCGTGCCTTAGAAAAAAGATAATACTGATGTGCATCCAAACAAAGACTGATATATTTTAAGATCAGTGAGTGCAAGTTTCTTGCTCTCTTAAATTTAGACTTTAGCTTAAGCCTTGTCTGTGAAACCAGGGCTAGTCTTGTTTTCTGAAAAAATACATGAATGCATATGCTTAAAACCTAAATTCAGTGGGGTCCGGAAAATAAACTTTATTTAAAGGGAAAACAAGATTCCTCTTATATTTTTTTTTATTTTCAGAAAACTTGATTTTTATTTTTATTATTATTATTATTTTTTTTTTTTTCAGAAAACAAAACCTAATAATCTAAGGTCATTATGTATCTCTAAATGTGTCCTGATTTTTTTTTTTTTTTTTAAGTGTACTGACAAAAATAAAACAGATAATGTATTTGTACTTGAAAATAAAGCAAAAATACATTTTGATTTATTAATTTTTACAAGGCACTCTTCAAAATAAAGGTCACATTATGAACTGGAAATGCTTTAAATCTCACGAAGACTCGATCTTTAAAATATCTAAGAAATATCTGGGTCTTATTTGACCTAAAAATCAAAACAGAGATGTTTGAATAATGAAAATGAAGCCATGTTTTTGCATTTCTAAGTAACTTACTGTGACATGCAAAAACATATAATTAAATACAATTGTGTATATATTATAAATGACCTTTGAATTAAATATATATATCACAATAATATTTGTAATAGCTGGACATTTTTCACAATAACAGCACTAAGAAGAAAGACTTAAATTTCTGTATTTTACGCATGACTTCTTCATGAGATTCACACCAGAATTACTTCAGGTGCTATAATGAATGGAGTATTTTAAAAACAGCTCAAATGTTCCTTTATTTCCAAGAGTGTGTTGCAGATGGACCAGTTTGATAACTTTATAATACACTACCTCACATAATCTGCCTGGACCTTTTGAGTTTTTAGAAAAATTAACAAAAAAAACCCCAAAAAGACTGTTACTGTTAATCTTACTGTCGCTCGCACAATGACTGTTCTTCTCAGCTAAGACCTTATATATGAGAAACAGAATAAAGTTTTACGAAAAACATTCACGGTGTACTATGAATCCCTTCATCGAAGCAAACCGTTGCATTTGCAAATCCCTTTCTCTAAAATACAGTCTAGAAATACTTGCATATACGAGCGTTTTCCATAAAGAAGCAGCATTAGAGTCAACTCACATTTTGTAGTCGAACGGAAAACATTCCTGCGAGAGATCAGTGACTCTCCGAACCAACCCTATGCCTTTGCTCGAGTAATTATAGTGGAGTAATAAGAGTATTTAAGAATGGTTTTGGTGGGATTTGGAGTCTCTTCTGAGGATATCGGTGATTGAACATGAACTTATAAACCCTGAACTCCTCTCCAAGTGCTTCTCTTTGGGAAGCGTTCCTAGATGGAAATGTTTTTCCGGCCCGGATGAGCTCATCGTGTCTCGGTGTAAGGTTGGTTTGTGTTTGACAGCATCTCTCCATCAGCACTTGGCTGACATGGGCAGAAACAGGACGGCCTTCTGGCCCGGGCCGGTCATCGAGCCCGATTTATACTGGCCTGTTCTCTTCAGAGCCACGTACCAGTCGGGATACTTTCGGGATCGGTACGTGTTGTAGTTGTTTGACTCCAGGTTCTCCAGGAAATAGCATTCATCTGTTGTTCTTCTCTGAGAGAGAGAGAGAGAGAGAGAGAGAGAGAGAGAGAGAGAGAGAGAGAGAGAGAGAGAGAGAGAGAGGACATTAACACACATCAATGTAGAATACACTGCAAAAAAAACACAAAAATTTTTTTTTATTTTTGTCTACAAATTCTTAATTCAGCATGACATGACAAAACAAAGACAAAATGACTTAACATATGTCTTGTTTTCTGTAGTTTTTACTTCAAACAAGTGAAATATCTGCCAGTGGGTTGGGAAAATTATATAAATACCATTTTTCACCACAGAAATATAAACATTTACACATCATTGTAACTCAATTTTATTTTTTTACATTGAATACTTTTTTGTTTTCCGACTAGAAAATATAGTCCACGTTATAATTTGCAAAAGTTTGTAAAAGTTTAATTGTAGTCATTAGTGATGTTGCTTTTTAAAGTAACGCATTGCAATATTACGTTACTCCATGAAAAAGTAACGAATTGTGTTACTTAGTTACTTTTTTTAATGGAAAGTAACGCATTGTGTTACTTTTGCGCTACTTTTTGTCGCCTGGGCTGGGATTGTTTTTGTTTTTTTATAACAAAAACCCCTAAAGTTATATTCTTGGTGTCACGCTACAGTGAGAGTATAAACGCACAAAGAAGATGAAGAGGAATACATATAGCCTCTAATAATCCACAATACAGCAAACACAGAGAACTGAACACAAGCTAAACACACCCAACACTGATGAAAGTCTCATTAACACGTTATTGTAGCTCAAATTGTACATTTACTTCTGTTTTGCAATTTTAACATTAATAGATACACAATGTATCACTAATAAAAAATATATAATATGCATAACAATTGGTAATTAAAGTTAATAAAAATGTGAAGTTGGAAATATTTAACAGAGCGCTTCTCATCACCAGTGGGATCATTTGGAGGCTTAAACTGAACATTCGATCTCTTTTGTATTTTAAGCATCTTTTTTATTATATTATAGGCCTAACAACTTGTAAAACGTTTTGAAGTTTAACTGTCATTAGTCTTTCGTTAATGCACATCATTGTAGTTTAAAGTGTAGTTTTGCACTTTTAGCATTGAAATAAATATCTTTAGCACAAAGCGTATAATCCGCTTTATAATAACTAAAGTTAAGTTTTTAATTTTGACATTTTTAATAAAGAGACCTTCATCACTAATGAGAATATTAACGCACATAATTTCAGCTCAATTTTTTCTTCTTCAAGAAGATTTTTCACAAAAAAAAAAAGATAGAAGTTACTAAGCTTTTCTGTTTGAGACCTGAGACATTAACATGCATCGATGTAGCTCCAGTTGTACATTTATGCATTTTTAGCTTAAATACCTTTTTTTTCACTTTAAAATATGTAATCAGCGTAACAACTGGTAAAAGCTGGATCAGATCAATTAAAACACATCTTCTCTTTATTTGATGTGTTTTTTCTGCTACATGAATTAAACCTGGTGATCATCTCTATTGGATGGATATCTTTTTTTTCGTGTTTGTTGTCTATTATCCACAACCACAAGAGAAACTGGCGTTTATTAGGGGAATATCCTCCGTTTTCCCGCTCAGCTTGAGCCGGACGTCTGGATATCGTCTCCTGACAGGAATGTGTGGCTGTTTTATGTGACCTCTGTGATGCTGACATGCTGCTCAGGTTAAAGCCAACGCTATCTGAAGTGTTTCAGATTCAAACAGGATGTTAAACAACAGTAAAATAAAATAATTCCCATTGATGGCTACATGAAGAAACTTTAGCATTTGTGGAACCTTTCCAAAGTTGTTTACAGTGTAAACATGTTCTTCATATTATTCACATTTTCTTAACAATTAGAAAAAAATAAAAGGTTCTTTGAGGAAACACAATGCAATAAAAATATTTGTTTTTAAAAAACCTGGACATGATTCAAGAAGGTTAAAAGATCCTGGAACGAAATAAAAGTCATCTTTGTATTGTTTTTTGTGGTCAAAAATGACTGCATTGGCAATAAACGATAAGCGAATTTCATGTGGTGGAAAGATTACTGGATGCTCATTTTTTAAGATATCAACTTCAAATTTGGAACACAACTTTATTTTCTAAGATATCTAGCTTTGATTTGCTGGCAGTTTTAGAGAAAAAAATAATTGTTTTGGAACATGCATATTTAATATAAAATCTAAAATTACTATTTTTGTGCATTTTACATAACAACAAACCAAAATCAACAAAAACTTCAATGTGTGTGTGTGTTTTTTTTTTTTTAGCTAGTTTTAAAAGCAACGGTTTGCATTTCAATTTCTTTTTATTTATTTATTTTTTATAAAAGCTAAAACTTAATAAAAACTAATTGTGGACATAAAAAAAACGAATAAAAATGACAAAACAACACAATTATTTAAAATGTAACTACGATTCAATTGAAAACAGAAAATACAATGTTTGTATGTTTGGTCTTATTTTAAGTCATCTCAGAAGTTTTCTAAAGCCCTTCAGTGGACCCCGGACCCCTAACTAACACCTCAACAACATTTTTATATCATTAATTTGCATACAGTAATTTCTTGTTAGTTTTAAAGTAAAAAAACGTTCTTTACTTTTATTAACATTTATTGAATTACATTGAATAAAGTATTAAATACAAAATGTTTGAATAAAGTGTTTTGAATTATCACCATCCATTCCATTTTTTGTTAGAATTTTTAATTATTAAATACAGAGTAACCAAAATGCTCTATATGTGTATTCTTTCTAACAAGACTTTAACGTTTGACTGTCCTCAGATTGTAAAACCTGATACTTAACTAACCAAAAATATCTAAACCTTGACAAAAAAGAATTCTTTTAAAATGTCTAGATATATATAAATGCAAAACCCAAAAAAGGAAGAAATTATGTCTAAAAAAGGTTACACAAATATTACACACATTTTAATTTTTCGATGCCTCCAGATTGCCCAATTCTCACTTCCAAAAAATATGTTAAATGCCTTCACTCTGTTTTAATGTGAGAATAGATGAATAAAGAAATAAATTATATATATATATATATAAATTCTAATGGAGAAAATAGCTCATTAAAATTTTATAAATATTGTATAATATCATAAAATTACCCTCAAGTTCATAAATAATAATCAAAAAATATTATTGAACAAAAATTTATTAGATTGATTTTACCTTAAAAAAATAAAAAAAATTACATTTCAAGGCTTTGGTCACTTTTGACTGTTAAAGAGGCGAGTGTGACTCCTAAACGAAGTGGACTAGAGGGTTAATTAGATGAAGCCTGGGAGCTGTTAGATGAAGAGAGCGTCTCACCGTCCCGAACAGTCGTCCGTCTGCGTTCATGGCGAGGTAACGGTTCGCACAGATCCCTTTGATCACCACTTCACCGACGGCCGTGGCCTGGAGCTGCAGCCGAACTGTGTCACACACACACACACACACACACACACACTGTTAAACAGCTCCTTTCATATACTCACTTGTTTGTGTGCACACTTTGTGAAGTGCATCAGTTGTTTCTATTTACAACTGCTGTGTCTCAGTTCGCCTACTAATACTGTGCCCTAAAACGATGTACTCTTTTTGTGAGGAAAAGGTGCATACTTTTGAGTATGTAGTATCATAGTATGCAAGCTTTGGACATAATACTTCATCACAACTATGCTCTGTCTGCTTTTAAAAAAAACCTTTACAATGTCATTGTGATATAGAAAAGGAAAAGGAAAGATGGGCACAAAGATGAAAATAAGTCAATTTTTCAGAATGTGTAACTCTTGTGTTGTCCTCTGTCTGTACAGTATAAGCTTTCTAACTAAATATTCATGAGATGAACCTTTGAGCTATTTCAGAGAAATGGTTTATTATTGGTTTATCATCTGCATTCTCTTCATTAGTCAAGATTCACTTGCACAATTCATGCCAAATTTACAAAAAGTCTAATAATAAATGTGTAAAAATAAAAATAAAAAGTGTGCTTGGCAGTTTATGACAAATAGATTAACCATTTTGGATTTAATGACTTATACGATGAAATAAATACTAGATGTTTTGAGGGTAAGACTATTGCACAGAAAACTATATAATACATTTTGAGCGACATGACATTATGAAATGATACTAAAGGGAACCGCAGATAAATGTGCGTAATCTAATGCATGGATGTACAAAAGCAATCGCAACTTGTTCAAAAGAACGAGAAACTGGTTTTGTGATGAGTATAAATGACTAGATGATGTGGAGATTGTACGAGCAGTTTTGAGAAGTTCATTTCTGATTTGAGAAATGCACCAAAGTGACTGAGAATAATGATTTTTGGCATAAAATAAAAATCTATAGTTTTGACCCATTCAATGCTTTTTTTTTTTTTGGCTATTGCTAAAAATAAACCTCAGCGAATCTGAAGGTGCAATGTTTGATAGTGCAACCAATTCCACTGCATAAAAACAAATGATGATAATTTTATATCCACAGAAAAAAAAAGTGCCCAAATAGTGAGTTGCTTTATGGTTCTTTACAGATTTAAAGGGTTTCAGAGATGATTTTCTAAGCACAGGTTTGTTCAGTGTTGAGACAGTCTGATTGGGATCAGATTAAATCAGAGATGCTCAGATCATGACATCACGAGAACATGTGTGTGATTAATGAGTTAGTCGTTAGCTGATGAGTGGCGTCATTCATTCAGTGTTTATGTCTACAGCATTCAGACTAATGCCATGAGAGACAGACACACTCAACAAAACACCAACACTGTGTGTGTTTGGATCTACTGGACCATATTTCAGGTTCAGATCTGTCCCAAAAAGACTTAAACCTGACAGAACCTCCATTTGAAGACACTGAGAAACGTATGCATAATACACTTAATTTATATGCATCATATTTGCAATGGAAGTCTGTGTGTTAAAGCGTTTCAGAGTCAATAAACTAATAACACTATATGGTTCCATATGATAACATGAATTAAACTGAGCTATGAAACTAGTTAATGTTCAACATTACCAGCACATTTAAAATCAGAAGTTGCATCTGTTTATATTTTATTAGTTGAACCAGAGCTGACATGAAAAAACATTGTATTTTTATCTAATAAATACTGTAACAAATGTATTTCTCTGTTAGTTACTGCATTCATTTTTGCATTATTGATAATGTTTTCCATTGTTATTTTCAACAGTAACAAATATGATTGATTACTGTCTGACAAACACAGAGGCTCAGCTCAGAAGAAATGACGCGTGGAGTGGGCGGGGCTTGTCAAATGTCACTCAATGGTCGCCCTTAACAACAGGATTTTTAAACCCAAACAAAAGACGTCACTGTTTCAGTTTCTGTTTTGACTGAACTGAAGATTTACTTTTCATTTACACTCACTCACCAGTCTTTGTTTTAATACGTTGAAAAACAACGATGATATCACATGATGTAATACTTTTCAAAACTGAACACAATTTCTTAACAATGTGTGTTCATTTATTTTTTAAAGAGACATAAGGTTAGGAAAAAGCAGATTTTTTTTAATCCATCCATCCATCCATCCATCCATCATCTTCCGCTTATCCGGGGCCGGGTCGCGGGGGCAACAGTCTAAGCAGAGACGCCCAGACTTCCCTCTCCCTAGCCACTTCGAGAGCTTTGCCGTACAGCTCAGCTCCTTCTTCACCACGACAGACCGGTACATCGACCGCATTACTGCAGAAGCTGCACCGATCCGTCTGTCAATCTCCCGTTCCATCCTTCCCTCACTCGTGAACAAGACCCCAAGATACCTGAACTCCTCCACTTGAGGCAGGAACTCTCCGCCAACCTGAAGTGGGCAATCCACCCTTTTCCGACTGAGAACCATGGCCTCGGACTTGGAGGTGCTGATTCTCATCCCAGCCGATCCACACTCGGCTGCAAACCGTCCCAGTGCACGCTGAAGGTCCTGGTCTGAGGATGCCAACACGACAACATCATCCGCAAAAAGCAGCGACGAAATCGCATGGTCCCCAAACCGGACACGCTCCGGCCCTTGGCTGCGCCTAGAAATTCTGTCCATAAAAATTATGAACAGAACCGGTGACAAAGGGCAGCCCTGCCGGAGTCCAACATGCACCGAACAGGTCTGACTCACTGCCGGCTCTTGCTCCGGACGTACAGGGACCGAACAGCCGCCGACCCCATACTCCCAGAGTAAAGGGTATTTATTCTGTTAAACTTTCAGCGTGACGTTGTTTTGGACAGTTTTTGAGAATCACGAGTGATAAATTCACAGCAAATTAATTCAATTAAATTCCATTAATTTCCTATGTGGCAGATACTGGTCACTCTCTAAAATATATGTGCTAATACTGCAAATTTCACAAAATGATAATTAAATAAAACTTTATCAATAGCAAAAAAAATATATATATATAGATATATTAGAGTTTTTCTGGTGTTGTTGTTGTTGTTTGTGTGTGTGTGTGTGTGTGTGTGTGTTGTTGATTAATCTGAAATTTCAAAGAATTTCTAATTTTGAATAATTAAAAGGCGTAAATGCATTTTTCACATTCGCTCATTAATAGGAAGTTTCTGATTATCTATAATACTGTTTTAGCCGAAACATTAGCCTGGTCTCATGAAAATGCGTATAAATAGCACGCGCCGAATTCACAAACAGAAGATCTTGCTCCTGATATGAAGAAACTGACTTGGGTGTACGCAGTTTTCGCGCGCATATGATATCCATTACGCATCATATGAAGTCAATTTCTGCGTTTATAGCTAGTGCAATAACTCGTGCTACTGATACGCAATTTCTTGAGATCGGGTTAAAATACTGAGTAACGACTGGCCCCAAACAGACCCTGTATTATATAGGGTTAACTGGAGGAACGAAGTTCACAACTTTGAGAAAGAACCAAAACGTTCTGAAACATTAGAGACGCTTTCTGGAAACAAGCAAGAACTCAGAGACTGAAGGTGGACCTGGAAATCTGACATCATCATCATCATCATCATCATCATCATCACCAGGGCCTGGTGCTCATCAGACGCATAAAGAGTCTTTGTCTGCTCGGGGTCGGGTCGGACGGAACTCACTGTGCGGGTCGCTCTTCTCGCGGATGCCGTCCACTCGCCCGTCGGGGTGGATCCGGAGGAAGAAGCCGCCGTTCTTGCAGTAAAGCCGCTTGGGCTCCTTGAAGTTCACCGGGGGAAAGCCTCCGCTGGCGCCGTCCTCCGGTAAAGCGGGAAGCGTGGTGATTCCTCCCGCCGCCATCGCTCTCTCTCTCGGTTTCTCCGTCTCCGGAGCCCCTCCACGGCCTCCGCGCGCCTCCTCCGCCGTCTCTCCCGTCTCCCTCCGCCGCTCCCCGGAGCCACGGAGCCTCATCACAGCGCGGAGAAACTCTTCCAGCTGCGGGACACTGTGTGTGTGTGTGTGTGTGTGTGAGCGGGAGAGAGAGAGGGGTGGGGGGTGGACTAGTCCTGTCCCAAAGCCTCCGTCATCTCACTCACAAACTCACAACAGAATGTGTTTAATTATGATCAATGAGCACAATATCATTCCTGATGCTGAAACAAATATTTTGTTATGTGCCTTTGCTATTTCCATTAGTTCATAACTTGTTTTTTTTTTGTTTTTTTACATCGACTTATTTTATTTTAGTTAGTTGTAAAAGGCAAAATGTTTTTCATCTAATGTTTGTATTCCATTATAGTTAATTTCGATACCAAAAAATTATATGTATTTAAGTTTTTACACGTTAATTTTTAGTTAATTAATATTTCATATTTGTAATATAGTAATGCAATAATTGTAATAATGTAATATTTAAGCCTATTTTTCATTTTAGCTTTATTTCAATCACCAAAATAATTTTTAATAGTTTATTTTATGTGTTTTGTTTTGTGCTTTAATTCATTCATTCAATTAAATACAGTCAACATTTGAAGTAGATAATTTCATCAAAGTTTCCCAAATTCATTCTTGTCTTAGGACAAATTCACATTTCAAATCTTGACTGGTATATTTTAATATAGCTTGATTTTATTTGAGTTTTAGTGATGTTAATACTTCAACATAACATTCATTTTTAATTTGAGCTTAATTTCATTGACCATAAACAATATTAATAGTTTAAGTTTTAGTAAGTTTGTTATGTGCTCTTTTTTTTCATTTTAAATAGTTAAATATTTGATATTTAGCTTTGTGATATTTCTGTTTTAGTTTTAACAACTAAAATTTCTGTAACTGAAATAAAATGAAACAATATAAATAAAAGAGTGAATTTGTCGAAATGTTTTTTTATTTATTTACACTGGGTTTCAAACCTTTACACACACACACACACACACACACACACACGTATGAAAATAATGTAAACATGAGTGTAATGTGTTGTGGGTGTGGTCTCCTGTAGCTGTAAACATCTGGCTGTAATCCTCACAACAGGACACAAGCACTTCCTGTCAGATCTCTCTGATATCTCAGTTGTTTCTCTGAGGCTGCGTGCAATTAGATGAAGCGGAGGAGATGAAATGCTTCTCAGATGTTTCTCCTGCAGTGATCACACATGAGATTCAGAGAAGATCTCAACCATGTCCTCCACCGCTCGGATTTGATACAACAGTCAGAGATCTCGATCTGAGCTCAAATATTTCTAATCTTATGATCAGAGCTGCTCCACACTCCTTATATCCCTCTGTGGACCCGGGGCACAAAACCAGTCATAAGTCATCAAAATGAAGCCATCCATTTATCGAAAGATATACAACCAAAAAGAAAAAGAAAGAAAGAGCACAAAAATATAGGAACACTGGCTTGGCTTTCAGCTGGAATTGCAGTTAGTTTTAATCATTTTCATAAATATTCTGCTAAGATTTTATATTTCAGTATAATTCCTGCTCTGATTTGAAAGTGCTTTTATCAGTTTTGAAAGCGCTTGAAAAATGTGCTGAAAATATATGTTTTGCAGAGTTTGGAGTATGAATGACAAAAGAGTTGTGGATTTTGAAAAATGTGGTCATTGCATGCATTTTGTTTGACAGCAATGATTCACAGTTTGGTCATAGACTTCTGTATCATTGAATGTATGAACACTTTTGAAAATGTGTCTTCAGTATTGGACAATGCTTGTTAGCAATTTAAAAAAAAACTGATGTTTTAATAAAAATTTAAATAAACAGAAAAATAAAAAGAATACAAATACAAATTAAATTGGATAAAAATTATATTTTAATAAAAATGAAATTAATTAATTTAAATATAATAAAATAAAGCTAAATAAATTAAATAATATAATATATTATGAAAATATATAAAATAATGAAAATTTAAATCAGATTCTAAAAAACATGCACATGAATAATAATATTTAAAATAATATAATAATAACAACCAGATAATTTATTTAAAATAATATTTTACAAAAAAACAAAACAAAACAAAACCCGACCATGGATTAAATAGTTTCTTCCTTACATCTGTCAGCTGCGTACCGAGTCGAGTCTGTAGTGCACTGGTGAGCAGCGGCCTCTGGCGGCGGGAGAATGAACTCTGGACTGATACTTATGCTTTTTAGGGTGAGAGCATCATGGCGTGAGTTTATTCCTCATAAACAGGGGCGGATCTACCGGGGTGGCAAAAGAAAGCTTTTGCCACCCCAGTTGGCAGCAACGAATTAAAGGTTATGGCCAATTTGAAAATTTACGAGCGCGATTCTTTCGTAATTCGTGATCCCGCTCCGAACTCCCAAACTGACTCAAATGAATCGCGAACCCGCTTTGAACTCCCGAACTGATTCAAATGATTTGCGATCCCCAAACTCTAATAATTTACAAAGTATTAATTAAAAAAAAAATTGTTGTTGTTGTTGCTATAAAAACAGACCTAATCAATAGCCTTTAAAATGGCTTAAAATGCATTATATAAAAAAATAATGAGGCAATAATGACTGGTTAATAATAACAATGTTAAAATACATAATGTATGCAAATACAAAATGAACTATTTATGTACATGTTATTACAAATGCCATGTGATTGATGCTGTTACACTTACAGGACAGGATACTGACCAAACATTTCATTCAAATATTCACTTAATCTTTCATTTTGCACCTTTTTGCTATAGATGACACAGGCTTTATTATTTCTTCAACTAAAAACGTGCATATCACAACCCTTACAAAAATAAACCATGGTTTTGTCATAGTAAAACTGCTTATGCTTTCTTTTGCATGTTTTCTTTATGCTTGAGACTATAAAATAAATTAGAGTCATAATAAAGTTACTGCCACAGGTAAATGTCGAGAGCTACAATTGTGATTTGTAAATAATAAAAATAAATTTTTATTTGATATAAGTTATTTTTCACCCCTACAGTAGGTTTTATTTTTTTTCCATCATCATATTTGAGGAAGGGGAGCAAAACAATAAATCCTGCTTATGGGAACCCTTAATGTGTTTTAATACACGTCTCTGGGAATGTGTGCTCTACCACACACACACACACACACACACACACACACACACACACACACACTGAAGCACGCGTGGTGTTTTCAGCTCTTCACTATATTAACACATGATGTATGCTACATGTTCACGTCAGCGCGTATGAGAGGATTTCACCATTTCATTTGATAAAACTATCATCATTCATTCGTATCGTATCGTATTCACAGACTGACAGAAACGACAATGTCTTTACAACAACCTGTCAGAATAAAATCTCGGTATAACTTGAAGAATCTCAAACAGAAATATAGTATGATTGCACAGTAGAGTATGCTATACTTCAAGAAGGCCTAATAGCTAATAATAATAGTTTATTAATAAACACAGAAACTCTGGTTACAACCCACCAAAATAAAAGTTTGGTCTAACTCAAAGAAATTCTGTAAGAAATTGCTTAGTAAAATATACTTAAAAAGATATACTAAAACATTATTTTAAAGGAATATCACACAAGTTTTCATAGAAGTTTTTATTTAAGCTTGCCAAAACAATAACACTATATTTTTCAGAAACAATTTCTAAAAGTACATTTGTATTTGTGCCTATAATGTTTATTTATTTATTATTATTATCAGCTAATAAAAGCTATGCTTCAGGACCATATTCATATAACATCTAAGGCTAAATCTAGCTCTTGACTGGTTGAGTTAGATGATGATTAACACTAAACTGTAGAAAATCAGTTGAGTCTCCCCAGCTGGAAATGTCTGTTAAAATCTTGTGTTTCTTATAATAAATTGACATATTGATAACACTGAACCTTTTATAATGCTCTTAATAACATGTGGATGCATACTGTATGCATTAGTGAGTGTGTGGTGCTTATGGTCACTTACTCCTTACATGAACTGTTTCAAATGCAAGACATTGATTGCATGAGATTAAGTTTGTAAATGATAGCTGTGTCCTTTTGTAGTGTGCACATATATTTATCATCAATCTGTGATAACTGTGACTAAATTCAGTATATATACGTCTGCCATATGTTGCCACCCCTCAGAAATTCCTGCCCCCTTCTCGCCACCCCATCAATATTTTTCTAGATCTGCCCCTGCTCATAAACTCACAGAAACAACCGCAGATATGCCATGTGAACGATTTAGTGTGCAGAGGTGAACAAGTATGCAATTAAGAAACAATCACGAGCTGCGATACACTGTTGCATCGATATTATACATAAGTATATTAATTATTTGACTTCACAGTAGTGAATAAATTGCAATCCTTATGACTTAATTTCTTCACTTGCAATAGTTTGAGCTCTTATAAGACTCTTATAAAAAAGATCTTTACGTTTAAGTCTTACAAACTTATATACTGTGCAAAACTGAATTGATACACCCACGATTTACACCCACGACTGCAAGCCTGTGCATGGATCCAACTCCATCATTAAGTTTGCAGACGACACCGCGGTGATTGGCCTCATCACAGAAGAGGTAGAGGTACAGCACCTGGCCACATGGTGCGCTGACAATACCCTGCTCCTTAACACCAATAAGACCAAGGCCCTCACCACCCCCCACACCACACACACAGACTCCTCCCCCTCTTCAACACCACATCTGACTGATTTATTTATTTATTTACAACAAGCAAAAAAAAAAACAGTAACTTGATATTACTTGCACTACTGTCTGAATCTGTGATTGGCCAGCTGAATCTTGACTCCATGTTTCCTCAAGAGAAGCCCCGCCCACATCAGACATACGACCAATCAGAGTCGCTCCCTCATTCCTGGAGCACTGGTAAGTGAGTGTGCTGCCCTCCATCACGCTTCAGACGCTCAGTGCGTGAGATAACATGATCAAGTCATCTCTCGTCTCATATCTACATCTTCAAAGCAGCTTATCTGACAGATACAAGCATACACACAAGCATATAGTCTCAGCCAATCAGAGGAGAGCTGGAGAGTTCAGAGCTCAGTAATTGGCTGATTAAGATGTGATAGATTATTCATGAGCCACTTTAAAGATATTTTGCCAGTGGGAAGTGTTTGGTTGTACTGTATATATATATATATATATATATATATATATATATATATATATATATATATATATATATATATATATATATATATATATGTGTGTGTGTGTGTGTGTGTGTGTTTGTGTTTTGGTTGTGGAGGGAATGTCTGAATCCAGTAGAATGAGTGTTTTTTTATTGAGTGTGAAGAAAGAGGATGCTTATCTATATATATATATTTTTGTTCACAATCGTGGTTTTAAACGGTCTGTGCTATTTGAACACATTGTTTACATGATTATATTAAAACATTAAGCTCACATGTTCATTCATCAGCAGAAGAATTATTGTTTATCAATAATTAAGAACAAAACCATTTGATTGGCACCGTTTACTGCTAAATGAATATGTTTCATTAACATGTGCCTTAATCAGATGTGTGCAGTTCATGGAAAGCCAATGGTATTTCATCATGAGCCTCAATATCAGAGACAACTTTTGGACCCACTTTATATTAAGTGGCCTTAACTACTATGTACCTATTGTGTACATACATGTTTTTACATTGTACTTACATTTTAAAAAATAACAACATGTAATTACATCTGTATTAAAGTTCTGTAATTACATTTATAATTACACTGTTGACCCATGCTTTACACCTTAACCCACCCTTAAACTTACCCATACCTCCAACCCTCTCCCTAACCTTACCCCATCCCACCTCAATAGCAGCAAAAGTGTTTTACAATACAATATGAACACAATAAGTACATTGTACGTATTTTTTATGTAAGATGTAAGTACATAGTAGTTAAGGCCACCTAATATAAAGTGGGACCCAACTTTTTTCTTTTTTTTTTGCCTTCCTTCATTTGCATTCAAATTATATATATATATATATATATATATATATATATATATATATATATATATATAGTCGATCCTCCATCCCTCCCATCATTCTATGTGATCATTCTTATGAATATTAAATCAGTTTCTAGACGCTCTAGGAAACTCGCGACGCGATATCATGCACGTCCTGATTTTGCCAAGTCCGATGTGTTCCTAGGTCAACATATTTTGTTGACCCTGGAACAACATTTTACTCCAAAAATATATTCTTAACCATATCCCTACACCTAAACCTAACCTTAACCATAAGTAATCCCTAAAATCAGAGGAAATGATAGATGAATGACACTGATGTACAAGCACCAAACACTGATTTTAAGCGTAAACTTCACAAAATCTATAAACTGGTTCTTCAAATCTGATTGGTTAATCACAATGTTGTTCCAGGGTCAACAACGATGTTGTCCTAGGAACATGTCTCACTTGGTGAAATCAGGTTAGGCCGATATCATAGCGACCTGATTAATATTCATGCTGAACCCTGCGCTCGACGCTCTGATTGGTCGGGGTGAGCGCGCACAGGGGCAGTGGCGCGGGGCGCATGCGCAGAGAGGCGCGCAGACAGTACGCGGTGCGGAGAGCAGAGGAGCGGTCTCTGATTGCGGGCGTCGGGGCTTTAAAAGCGGGCGTCACCTCGCGGCTCCGCATCAGCATCTTCAGGCGAGAAGACAGCGGAGCGAGCAGGTGAGTGACAGTCTCACACACATTATTGATTATTCCGATTGATCTGATGCATCTTCGGTGATGCAACTTCATAGAATTGATGCTTGCATTGAGTTTGTTATGCACAGGATGCGCGTAACGAGAGCGTGACTTGACACTTCTCGCTGTCACATCAATGTCACGCAGGGATAATGTGTGCATATGTGTAATAATGTTCGAGATGATGATGCTGCATGGAGCATTTGTTGCAGAATGTGTGTTTGAGTTCAGATGTGCGTCATTCATCGCACAGAATGTTTTGGGCCGATCAGAAGCGATCTGTCATGATCAGGAGGACAAACAACTTCTGTGCATCATGATGTCATGGCTGTATTTATCAAACTTGGGGGAAATTGACTTTTATTCTAAATACTTAAAATGCAAGACTTAAAAGCACTAATATTTGTGACATTTTGTATTGATTGCGTTTTGCATAAAGGATTATAATCAAAGAGTTGTTTTAGTTTTTATATTTTTTGCATTATGGAGTCCTGCTTTTTTTCTAGTAGGCAATATCTAATTTAAAATCTTATTGCATACATGATTGAATATACAATTATTGTTGTTACAATTATAAGTTATTAGGTTTTGCATTCTTGATGGCATATCTTATTTCAGATTTTATTATTTATTGTTGTTCTTTTATTATTGTTTTATTACTGTTTTAGTGCCTTGAATGTAAGAAAGGTGCATCACAGATACAATTTATTATTATTATTATTATTATTATTATAGGATTAATCAAATAGTAGTATGAATTACCCAGTAGTCTATATTATACAATAATGTACTATTAGTAATCAGATTCTCTTGCATTTAGGATTATAATCAGAGGTAGAATATGCAGTATTAGCAATACTTTACTATACTATAATACAGTTTCAGTCTTGCACTTTTGCTCTTATATCATTCTTAATTTTATTGCATATCATATTATAATCAGATTTAGCATGTGTTATTATATGTCTTTTGCTACATAATGCAATATTAAACTAATCTTGCATTTTATCTTATTTCAAATCATGTTGCACAATTGTAATCAGTCAGAATATGCAATTATTGTAATAATATACTGAAGTTATTAAGCTTTCTTTAGTCTTTTTCAATGCAATACTGTATTATACTAGTCTTGCAATTTTATTGCTCATATGATAATAATCAAATTTAGCATACAGTATTTTTCAGTAGTCTTATATATTGAAGTTACTGAATCTTGCAGTTTTCTTGGTATGTCATATTACAAATCCTAATGCATAAATAGATAAAATAATAATATTATTGCAGTGCTGCTACTCTAAGACTAAGTCGTGCATCTTTGCTTTTATGTTGTATTTTAAATTTGATTTCATATGGATTATAATTCGTTTTTGCATAAAAAAAGTGTTTTACAATGTTATAAACTTGTTACAAATGTTATTGTATAAAGGATTATAATCAAAGAGATGGATGAAATATGAAAAATGCATTTAATATCCAGTTGTGTTCTTGAATAACTCTGTATCTAAGTAAACCTGAGTAATTAAAGAACACAATAACATAATTCTGAACACAGTATCAGGGTTGTGATCAGTCAAAACAACATTTGGCTGATGCACAGAAAAACAGTCACGCATGTGGAGACTGACACGCACATTGTGTGTGTGTGTGTTTTGCATGCAGGTTGTTATGCTGAATAATGCTGTATAATCACACTGATCTTCAGTGGAAATCTGCAGCAAACACATTTTCCAGCCCAGTCCATCACAGCTGTGTGTGTGTTTGTTTGTCTGTGTGTGTGTGTGTGTGAGTGTGTGTGTGGACTGAAACTGTTTGTCTGTGTTTAATGTGAGACTCTGTGCTGACTGTGCAGTTCATGTAAAGGTGATCCGGTCTAAGAGTCACAAACACACGGTGAATGTTATTATTCATTCTCATTCTCAGTTATGTTTCATACACAGTGGCTTGTTTGTTTATTGTTTATAAAAAGATGTTTTAAGATGATGTTTAGAAGTCATCTTTTCTTATTTGTAGGATTGAACTGGGTCATGAAATGTCAGCAGCAAAGACACTGGTTAATAAAATGGCATTAAATGCATAAAGGATATTTGTGTTACTTAACATTTATTTTTGTTTTTGCATTTTCAGTTTTTATTCATAGAGGAGATTCGTCAAGACATCTAGAGAGAAACATAAGAAAAACTGGAAAAAGAGTAAAAATCTCCGTTTAATCTCATTGTCTAGGAGAAAGGATTGAGGAGTCAACCAGATCTGATTTGTGACATTCTTTAATATGAGAAAATACTAAGATGTTCTCCTTTGGCAAATATCTAAACCTCCTTTCCCCGCTCTGTTTTCAGACGCATGAATTAATGAAGCTTTAAGTCAGGATTGGTGGTCGAAAGGTCAGAGTCACAATTGTAAGATTCAAATAGAATTACAAGAAAAAGTAATTTAAGGTTAAAGTTAAAATTGTTAGGAAAAGTATGAATTGCGAGAACAAAAAAAATATTTGTAAGAAAACCATCTGAATGGCAAAAATTTAAAGACATAATTGCAAGAAAATATTTTTGAATTGAGTGAAAAAAGCCAAAATTGTAAGAAAAATAATTAATTCAAGATAATAAAGTCAGAATTGTGAGAAAAAAAAGAATTGCGTAAGAAATGTGAGTAAAATTAGAATTGCGAGATATAAACTCAAAATTGCAAGATAAAATAGAATTGTAAGATATTTTTACATTTTTAAATAAAATATTAAATTAAATTATGATTATTATTTTTTTATTATAGCCTTGGCAGAAACGCACATCTATAACAATGAGACCAGAAACATGAATTATAAATGAACCATCTTTCTCTCTCTCCGCAGACGATTAATCATTTGCGATGATGTCACTGCAGAAGCCTCCCCTCCGACGCAGTGCATCGACTGTAGAATCAACCAATCACAGCGGGCCTATATTGACTCCGCCCACCTCTCTCAACTTACGCTCCTCCCACAACCTGCAGCTGAGCTGCGACACCATAAAGGAGGGCGTGGTCACCGTTTCCAAGGAAACACAAAACTCGAAGAGTCGGCATAAATATGCCCTGACCAATATCCAAAATGCCATGGGTTTGAGCCAAAACCCCGCCCCTTTTACCCAAAGCCACGCCTCCTCCGACCGAAAACCCGCCCACCCCACGAAATCCGCCTCCTCCTCATCCCTCTACTGCTCCTCGCTCTCCTTCTCCACCTCAAATCCCAAACTAGCCAAAAACGGCACAAACCTTCAGCTCAAAGAGGAGCAGCTGGACCTCAACAAGAACGACAGGAACCTGGTGAGGAGCAGCTGTGATTGGCTGGAGGGGAAGGACAACCAGAAGAACCCCACCATCAGGAGGAGGACCAAGAGCTTTCTAGAGTACCATCGAGAAGAGGACGCCCCGAACAGCCCCGATAAAGACACGCAGCCCGAGGAGAAGCACCTCCTGCCCAAACTAGAGGCGCAGACGTGGGCTAAAGAGAACCACGTGGAGGCGCACCTCACCCTCCCCCAGAACCACCTGCTCCTGCTGGCCAGCGAGGAAGAGGAGGAGGACGAGGAGAGTCCTGGAGAGACGCTGGAGGTCCACCAACACTCGCTCCGGCCCAATAACGAGCGCCTCAGCCGCATCAGAGACGGATCTCTGCTCAGGAGTCCGTTACGCCTGAAACTGAGAGGAGACGAGCCGGAGGAGTCGCCCGAACGCCTGTCCAGAGCCGAAAAACAGGAGGAGGAGGAGGACTCCAGCTGGACCACACTGTCACAGGAGAGTCCGTCCGAGGAGACGCCTCAGGACACAGGTGACCAGCATACTGACACAAAATAGCCGTTTCATATGAGATTATATCATACACTCTAAAAAATGATTCTGAAGCGTGTGTGTGTGTGTGTGTGTGTGTGTGTAGGTGTTTGGGAAGAGCCTCCTCAGGTTCAGGACGTGTCTCAGGAGTATTTCTGGCGTATTTCAGCCGATTCCACTCCTCGAGATCAGCCCGTGGCCGGCGACGCCAACTCTGACCAGGAGGCGGAGTCAGGGGTGAAGGGGGCGTGTCTCCCCGTGCCCTGCACTAAAGCACAGACTGAGGTCAGATTCTACACAGCATCTTCATCTCACGCAGCACAATCATAATGTGTTTCCTGTACTGGAAGATTACTTCATAACTTTGTTCATAACTGTGTGTGTGTGTGTGTGTGTGTGTAGCGTCCCAGCAGTATCGTGTCGGACAGCTCTGTTGAACCCGTTCCTTCATCAGCAGCCTCTTCACCCTCCTCTTCCTCGCTGTGTTATGAGACGATGGGTCGCGCCGCCGGGTTACTCAACAACAACTACCTGGTAAACACCCGAAATAAAGCTGCGCTTAATAAAGGCTTCATCCAGTTATTCTAATGAACAGTGCACAAACTCTGCGTACAGGACCTGACAGAGACATGTGAGTCCCGCGAGCGAGAGAGTGTAGGAGCTCAGGGCGGCCCGTACAGCTTCATCAACCACAGGTGAACACAAACACACCTGAGTGTCATATTCATCTCTCATAGACTGTAGACGCTTCACACTGAGCCTCTCTGTGCAGAGCTAGAGTCCCATCAGCCCCAGCAGACACCGTCATCCCCATCAACGACCCGGAGACACAGGTGACCCGCACAGCCTTCACAAACACTGTGTACGAAACTATCACAAGGGATGACATGAACTCTTTAATATAATATAATATAAAAATATTAAAATTAAGCAATAAATGAACTACATAACATATAGAAATATTATATATTTTTGGTATTATTTATTAAAAAAAGTTTTTTTTAAAGAAGATGCAAAAAACAGTAGTATATATAATATAATATAATATAATATAATATTAGATCAATCAAAATTAAGCAATAAATGAACAATATAACATATATAAATATTATATATTTTGGTATTATTAATAAAAAAAAAGGAAAAAAAAAATGATGCCAAAAAACATTAGGATATTAAATAAAGATGTATATATAATATAATATAATATAATATAATATAATATAATATAATATAATATAATATAATATAATATAATATAATATAATATAATAAAACTTAAGGAATAAATGAACAATATAACATGTATAAATATTATATATTTTAGGAATTATTAATAATTGCTAAATAGTGTTTTCTTTTATGCCAAAAATAATTTGGATATTAAATAAAGATATATAATATAATATAATATAATATAATATAATATAATATAATATAATATTAAGTACAAATGTTAATAAAAATATTAATACATGAACAATATCACATTTAATATGTTTATATAGATCTATTTTTTGTTAATATTAATAATTACTAAATATATTTTTTCCTGTCTACCTAAATATTTGCTCTAATTATAATAAACTTATTAATCGAAGTTAAAACCTGTGATTTTTTGATGACTTTTTTCTTATTAATTCAAGTAAGACAACAGAAAATATAAGTTTTGAAGCTGTTGGTCTAGAAATATTGGTATGAAATCATGAAATCTAGAATTGGTATTACTGTACACAACCATGTCTTCTTTGATTTCTATTGATTTCTACTGAAAGAGGTGACTATAAGTGATAAGATCTCCTTCCAGAATGAGACTGAATCAGCACATGTGAAGAATAGATGAGCGGATTTATTTCCAGAAGCACAAAAATAACAAATTTGGATGAATTTCCATGAATTCTGGATTCAGACTGAACAACAGTGACATCGAGTGGTGCCTCCTGGAAGTGTGTGTGTGTGTGTGTGTGTGTGTGTGTGAGTGTGTGTGTGATGGAGAGACTGCAGCAGAACACAGGGCACATGCAACAGCAGCAGTTTGACGCAGTGCATTGTGGGAACAGAAGAATGACATCATCTTTAGGTTTAAAAACAAACAGCTAATGTCTAATAAACAGGAATGTACTGCAAACAGTATCTGCTACAAAATAAATCATTAATTCAATTTAGAGCAAATAATCCCAAAGGAACGTACATTATATGAAATTAATCCTTTTATAAAAATTAACAAATCTAATATAATGCATTAACAAAAACTATAATAGTATGTCAATGATACTAAAATAACACTGGTATATAAATTTATTTAAATGTAAAAATAATATTGTTCAATAACTGTATGCATTTCATTAAAGCTGATATTGTTATGGAGCCATATCCAAATAAAGATTTTAAAACACAAGCTAAGAGTCAGTAATTAAACAAGTACATGTTCAGCTAATTGTCATCCTCTTGCCCGTGTCATAATTAGTGAATATGCATATGATCAGCCTTTTAATAATCATGCAAATGTAGAAGAAATGCGAGCTGGACTCAAGAAGAGCCGTTCTGTTTCGCCCCGCTGTTGAAAGAAAAAACGAGGATATAATCAAAGGTTCCTGAAGGTGTTGTGTGCTGCAGGTGTTTGCGGTGTGTTATCTGGGCTGGCTGGAGGTGCGAGACGCAGATGTGAGGTCAGTGAGGAGCGGCGCAGTGTTGAGCGACTGCATCCAGCAGCTGCAGCAGCACAGAGAGACACAGAGACCGAGGGTGAGACGCACACACACACACACACACACACACACACACACACACCCGTCTGATCTCTCTTCTCTCTCGTCTCGCTCTCAGACTCGAGCCATGCTGCTGGTGCTGCAGGACATCACTCTGACCCTCATCGACCCGGCTGACCACACCCTCCTGCACTCTCAGCCAATCAGCTGCATCTGCGTCTGGGGAGTGGGGCGGGGCTTCAGCAGGTCAGTGACTCCATTATTATGAAATCTGTTTTTCATATTTGTGTTGTTGTTGTTTGTTTTATATATGTATATATATATATATATATATATATATATTAGGGGTGTAACGATACGCGTATTCGTATTGAACCGTTCGGTACGACGCTTTCGGTTCGGTACGCGGTACGCATTATGTATACCGAACGGTTCGTTGGACTAATTAATTATATTTGAAAAAAAAAAAAAAAGAGAGAGAGAAATATAATGATATGCGTTCAACAAGGTAGCCCAATAACCCAAACAACGTAACAGGCAACGCCCCTGACACTCCCGAAGAAGAAAAAAACACCATCTTATATGTTTATGTTTGGCTACTCAGCAGGCGCTCGCTCACTCAGTACGCGCTGAAGGCTCGTTGCAAAATGGCCAATGCGTTTAACAGACTAGAAATGAGAAGATCCTCCAATAACCAACAGGTCTGGTGTTTGGGTGCACTTTGGATTCCCTTTAAGCTATAATGGTGATGGCAAGAGAGTGGTGGATAAAAAAACAACGGTATGTCGCATCTGCAACATGACAGGGTACACCAGCGGGATTAAAAAAAAAAAAAAAAAAAAAAACAGCGGGAATATCTGGGATATATGCGTCAGTACTATCTGGGAAAAGACGAAAAAAAGGAGAAACATGCACGCAGCAAACTATCCCTGCAGCATTTAGACACTATAGCTTACAGGGAATCCAACCCAAACACCAGACCTGTTGGTTATTTTAGGATCTTATATTTCTGGTCTGTTAAATGCATTAGACATTTTGCAACGAGCCTTCAGCGCGTGCTGAGTGAGCGAGCGCCTTAGGGGCCGTTCACATATCGTGCCTAAAAACGCATGGAAAACGCTAAGCGCGTCTTTCTCCTGAGGCGTCTGTCTTTGCTAAGCAACAATGACGTGCTCTCTCCATGAGACGCGGAAATTTCAGCGAAGGATAAATGGATTTGCAGCTCTAAAAATCGCTTGCAGTAGCTCTGCTACTAAATTTATTTCAAAATTGCAATCCATATACAACTATGATCAGCTGATCCTTCATCTTGGCTGAGCTCTCAACGTTGTTACGGGAAAGGATGAAGCTGATTGGTTAGTTCTTGTCACATGACCCGCGGTGCGCTTGCGGCATTCTGAAAAGTTGAGATGTTTTTACATTTTGCTGTATCTAAAACGTATCGAACCAAACCGAACCGAACCGAACCGTGACATCAGTGTATCGTATCGAACCGAACCGTGAATTTTGTGAACCGTTACACCCCTAATATATATATATATATTGGAACAGGAACTTTTTCCCCCCAGACCTGTTGCTTTCTGTGTTTCCACCTTGGACTAAATTACAGGGAAGATAACTGAAATAAATAAAATATATATTTAAAACATTTTCAGTTTCACATTGTTTAACATAAGAAGTACTAAAATAAGTAAAACAAAACTAATAAATACAAATAAAAATAATAATAATAATAATGATTAAACATTAAAAAAATGACTAGAAAATATAAAAATACAATCTAATAAAAAAATAAAAACACTGATGGTACGTCTAGTCAGGGTTATTAGTTAACTAAAACTAAGATTAAAACGAAACGTAAAAACAACGTTTTGTTACTTGAAGACTTTTGTCTTTAGTTAAACTTGATGCACAGTAACTAAAAATGACAAAAACACACCACAAAATAAAGAAAGAAAGATTTAAATAAAAAAAAAAAAAAAACACAATCATAGCTCTAATGCAGGACACTGGGATAACATGTGAAGTCTGCTTTGGTGGTTTACTGCAAATATAGTGGATCGTTTGTTTTTTGGTAGTTGATTTTATTGAACAACACACTTTTGCTTCTAAAACTTTTTCGGGAGCCTTTTTTTATTTCTATGATTTATATTTATTGGCTGTGCATGTGTTTTAATTGTTAGACATTAGGATGATTCATACATGAAGACAAAAAGTTTGTGCACAGTACACACACAGCAGAAATGTGTGCAGTGCATTGTGGGAAGCAGTCTGCTCTGGTTAATGTGTTGAGCTGATGAATGGAGCACAGCGTCTCTGTCTCTGAGGTTGATGAGAGCTTTAGTGCTGAAGTGTCAGTGGTAACGGCACAGACCACAGACAGAGACTGTGTGTGTGTGTGTGTGTGTGTGTCTGCTTCATTCAGTCCAGTGCAGAGTGAATCTCGGTGTGTGAGAGAATCCAGTGATGTTTTCAAGACGAACGAGGCATTTCTAGAGCGCTTTACTTTGATATGATCTTTACTTTAGTATCACACTGGAGACAGAAGGTGAAGTTAATCATTGCTATCGTAATAAAATCATACTCGCTCAGAAACCTAGTCAGCACACTGTGTGAACACACATCTAGTGCACTTACTCTGGATCTAGCTACTGGAGATGATTCAGCTGATTTAAACAGAGAGAGAAAAGCTTTTTTAAGATGTATTTCGTGATATTAAACGCAGGTCATCTAAAGGTCATGTGTCTGTTTGAAATGTACTATTACGGTATACACAAATACACAAAAAAGAGAGTACTAACTCTCAACAAAAAATACCCAAATGACAATGACATACGAAACATAATTCATAATATTAACGAAAACTCTTTTATAACAGTATCTCATTTTATTTAGACTCCAGGATAATGGAATATTTTTATTAAAATCATCGTGTGTTTGCACCAGCAGGTGGCGCTGCAGATCTGTTATTAATGCGGTAAAACATCATCTCAACTTTAATGACTTCTGTTTATATTATAAAGTGTCACCTCAAGTTGTTTCATATAAAAGTATCCTCTTATATAAATACTTCACTCGTTAATAAACATACTGTGGTGTTTCAAACCATTCATTATTACATTCTGCTGTAAAAAGAAATACTGGTCAGTAGTGTGCACTATATACTACAGAATTCATATTGTGTTTTATTCTGAACAAACCCAAATGAGTCACAATAAAAGACTGCTAGTGCTTCCAGTCAGGGTTATTATAGGGAACTAAAACCACTAATAATAATACTAATAATAATAATAATAATAACCCCATTTTATTTTCACTAGTGGCCAAGGCAAGATTTCAATTTTAATTTGATTTAACTTGTACTAAAGTAACTTAAAAATAATAAGAAGAAAAAAAGGAAAACATTTGTTTACTTGAAATAAAATAAACTAAAATAATTTTTTTTAAATTTCGGCAAAATGTATATTTTAATTGTTTAAATGCACTAAAATAACTAAAAATACCAAATTATTATAATTTTTTTTTGTTGTAAAAAACTAATATTATATTATAATAAAAATTATATTGACAAAACAATTGGTAATTAATGAATTGAAGTGTGAAATTATCCAAGAGCAGTCATTTTTGTTTTTTAAATGATATTTTAAGCTCTGTAAGAGTCCTACAGTGAGAGATGCAGACGGATAGAAATAGAGAGGAGACATCAACGTTAACCTGGTTAAGAAAGGAAAATGGAAAAGATTGTGGGTGATATTCCCTTTGCTCTCTCTCTCACACACACAAACACACACAGAGAGAGAGAGAGAGAGTT